>NC_018392.1:1217792-1317792 GCF_000208865.1 Neospora caninum Liverpool
GAGAGAAGCGAAGACAGAGAAGAGAAGAGAGAGAAGAGAAGAGAGAGAAGAGAAGAGAGAGAAGAGAGGGAGAAGAAAAGGAAGAAGTTTGAAGCGCGAACGTTACACTGGCGCAAAAAGCAAAGACACCCAATGGGAAAGGCGACGCAGGGTGAAGACTGGAGGGAAGGGCCGAAGGAAAAAGAGAGAACAGAGGAGAGAACTTCTCGAAAGAAAGGAAAGAAACGAGGGAAAGGACGAAGCGGAGTGGCAAGGAGGCGAGAGAGGCCCGAGAAGCGCGCGCGAGAGGAGAGACCGCGCGCGGCAGAAGGACCGCGCTCTCAAGAAAGCCGCAGGAGCAAAGACTCGAATGGAAAAATGGCAGAGCGAAAGAAAGCTTTTAGGAAATAGTGCGAGAAAACGATCGGTATTTTGACCCCCCTCTTGTCTTGCCCGTGAAGCTGGCTTCGGCGCTGTGTCTTGCACAGCGGTGTCTTGTCCGGCGGCTGCCAAGCCGCGAAGGAAGGAAAAGGTCGACGGGAAAGAAGAAAAAGGAAGACGGAGGAAAACGAAAAAACAAAGCCTCAGAAAAAAGAGCGGCGCACTTGAAAACTCGGCCGTTCCGAGCTACGGGAAAAAAGTGGTGATCTTTCCCTCGTCTCCTTTCCCCGTTGCTAGCTGAGTGAGGGGAGCGCGAGCTTCCAAGCGCCGCTCTCCCAGGCTCTCCTGTCTGTCTCCCTTTCTCTCTTTTTTTCGATACAACGCCTTCTCGGAGCAAAACTGCTTCGCCGTTCCCTCTCTGAAAAGGAAAACAAACGAAAAACAACAGGCGCAAGCATGTAGGTCAGGATCGCCGCATGTGCGCGACCGAGACCCGCCCCAGACTCACGACGCTTCCTACCCGTTTCGGTTAGCCGAATATACGCCGACACTCGAGACACAGCTTCTGCATGCCTTGTGGTCTTGTCTCTCCTCGCAGCGCCGCGTAGAAAGAGCACGAAATTCAGCCGTGAAATCCGTTTCCTCTGGGGGTGCGTCTCGTCTTCTTTTCAGATCGCGCAAAAGCTTGCACATGCACACATGCACATCCACAAAACTGCGTAAATGCTCGAAAGCGTGACTCTACGCATGTGATGTCCAATGCATGTGCGCAAGGAAGGATGCAGAAAAGGCGCTCGTGAAAGCCGGCTTACTGGTTCTTCGAAGAACCAGCGAGGCTCTTCACTCTTTCGCAGTGGAGACTCTTTTTCTTTCCGTTTTCGATTCTCTCTTCTCGACTCACCTGCCGCGTGAAAAGGTCTACTTGAAGTTTGTTTCGAACACAGACTCCCGGCTGGGTGCGAGGCCCAGTCGGAGGCTAGGTTTCGAAGAAAGAGATAGGAAACAAACAGAAGAGGAAGTGGAAAAAGAAGTGAAGAAGGAAACAGTTCTCTCTGCCCCGTTAAGGGTACGGACGGAGGCGAGAGGGCCCGGACCGCCTGTTTTGTGTGTCTCCCGTCTGAATCGAAGAGCCATAACTCACGCCGCCCCGCGAGGCAGGACGTTCTCTGTTTTGCTGACATCGCTCCTGTTCTGTTTTCGTTTGAACTTTCCTTTTTTGTCTCGCCTTCTTCTTCCACGTCGTTTTCTCTTCTCCCTGCATTCTGCGCGTCTCCACTCTTTTGAGGTTGATCTTCCCTCGTCGCGTTCTCGACGTTTTCCTTTCCTCTCTTTCCTGTTCTTTCCCAAGAATGAAAACCCCAAAATAACTCCAGGCTTCTCTCGCCTACGCGACCTCGTCGTAGTCACGAGAAAAACCAACTCTTCCTCTTCTTCCTCGTCTTCTTTCTCGTCTTCCCCTCGTCTTTTTTTCGTCTTCTTCCCTCCGCAAGATGGCGTTAAAGGCCATCTGCAGGCGCCGTAAGTCTTCCAGGGAAGCGGCTGCCCATGGCCATCGAAAATGAAACACTTTTCTTCTCTTCGCACCAAATCCACAAAAGACGGATCTCATGATCGCTTTCCGTGCCGACCTTCCGACTCGGGGCGTATATCCCTTTAGTCTCTTCGGTCGTTTCCGTTCCTCTCTGCTTGTCTCCACCGACAGATGTGTATCCTCTCATCCATTTCCGCTTCAATGTCTATCTCTTTATCGCTTTCGCTTGTCTGTCTCTCTTTTCTGTGTGTCGCCTACCATCGGTATCTCCGTTCTCCGTCTCCCTTCCTCCGGCTGCGTTTTCAACTGCGCAGCGGCCTTTGCGCAAGCTGTGCTTGCGTCTTCTCCGTCTCTCGCTTTGCGCTTCTGAGTGCGTCGCCAGTTTTGTTCTCTGCCCATGCAAATGAATCTGTCGCTTCTTCCTTGCCTTCGTTTTTCGATCTGCGCCGCCTTCCCCAGGCCTCCTCGACGAGATGGTTCGCCACTCCACGCGCGGACAGAACTACATCGTCATGCTCGTCGACGACCGCAGTTTGCGAATCCTCTCCGCGTGCTGCAACGTCTACGACGTTTTGGAAGAGGGCGTGACAGGTCAGCACAAAAGTCCGGAGAAAAGGCGGTGCACGACTGTTCGATTTCGCCGTAACAAAGGAAAAAACGGAAAACGAGCCAGCCGCTTCGACGCGCGTGGGACACGAGACTCGTCATTCCGAGACAGAGGGCCGTGCGATCCCGCGGACCATCCCACTCTTCCCCCCAAACGCTGTGCGTGTCTCGCGTTTTCCGTGGAAGATCGTCTTCCTCTTTTTCTCGTCGTCTCCCTCCCTGCCTTTGGCCTACGTCTCCTCCTCTGTCCTGGCGTTCGACTTTCTGCTTTTCTTTCGGTTTCTCCATCTTTCAACGCGCAGTTCTTTTTGTGTGCGGTCGTGCTCCCAGTTGTCGAACCCGTGTCCAAGAAGCGCCAGCCGCTGCCCGAGTTAGACGCTCTCTACTTTGTCTCTCCTGAGGCGGCGTCCGTGGACGCCATTTTGCGGGATTTCGAGACGGAGAAAAACCAGTACAACCGCATTCAAATCTACTTCACTTCGCCGCTGCGTGAGTCACTGAAGCGCTCCCCAGAACACGCTTTAAAACGGTCCTGTCTCCGAGGTTTTAACACTCCCCGTACGAGGGCTCCCTGACCGTCCTAGCACGTCGGAGGAGTCGTTTTCTCTCGCTGTTGAAGAAGACGCGTGATCGGGCGCCTCCCCCTGGACAACGAGACAAAGTGTCGGGGTTCTCTCTGTCGTATCTCTTTCGCGTCGAGTTTTGAGAGGCGACTTCCCTTCCGGCCCGTGGAAAAAACAACGCCCTTCGCTTTTGGCCGCGTTGAGAGACTGGAGAGGCAGAGAGGAAGACGGAGACACCGGAGAAGAAAGGCAGAAGATTGCATTTTTGGCCACCCAAATGAGGGCGCGAGAAGGCGGCCGACAAAGGGGGGAAAGCGCGAGAGAGAATTCGGCTGTGGAGAAAAAAGTGGAGCAAAGTGACAAGAGGCGGAGGAAAATGAACCAGTCTGGGCTTTTCATGCATCACGCCCTTTCGCCTTCCTCGGGGTCCGTGCCGCAACTCCGTGTTTTTGTCGCACGTTGTGCCGTGTCTCTTTACTCGTTCGCCGGCGTTCTCCATCTCGTTTCCGTTCCTGCTCTCCTTCCCTCCAGCTTCTCTCTTCTCTTCCTCGTTCTATCGCATCTTTCGCTCGCCTTTTCCTGCTTTTTCCCCTTGCGGGCTCTTCAGCGCCTGGCGACAAGGTTTTGCGCAGATTCGCGGAGTGTCCTCGCATTCTCCCTCGAATTCGCGCCTTCGCCGAGTTCAACCTTGATTTCGTGGGTAAGCCCGATCGCCTTTCTCCTCCGTTTGAAGATCGAGAACGAGCACCGGCGAATGCATGTGGAGCGGACCACGCTCAGCAGCCTCAGACTCCCGTGGTGCCTCCCAGGCGGCAGGCCTCTCGTGTCTGCATCGCCGTCTGAAGTTTTTTCCAGCCGGAGTTTTCTGCTCTATAAAGTTGACGCTCCAGAGCACGCAAACGCGAACGGCCTTCACAAAATTAGGCACTCTAAGTGCTTTTTTGCGGCACATGCGTCGGGTGTTCCTTGGTTTCCTTTGTTTCTCCAGTTCAAGAACAGCGGATTTTCCACCTTGACCGTCCCGCCGATTTCGCCGAGCTTTTCCACAGCCCAGACTCGGAGAGACTCGAACAAATCGCCACGCACGTACGCCCTCGCGAGCGCTGTCTCCTTTCTGCATACCATCTGGCGACTCCGAAAGAGCCTCACACAAGATGAAGATATCCTCTCACGTAACGGCTACATGCGTCTCACCCATCTCTCTTCTTCGTTATCTCTCCGTCTCCTTCCCTTCCTTTCTCTCCCTTTCTCTTTCTCTCCCTTTCTCTCCTTCTCTCTCCTTCTCCTTCTCTCTCCTTCTCCTTCTCTCCCTCTCTCTCCCTTTCTCTCCTTCTCTTTCTCTCCCTCTCTCTCCCTTTCTTTCTCTCCGTCTCGGTCTCAGCTTTAGCTCCGTTTATTTCTGTGCCTTCTCTTGGGACGAGTGGTTTTTCTCTTTCATCTGTTTTTACCGTTTGTGCATCTTTTTGCCATTCTCTCGCGGTCATGCCCACCTTTTTCCTGCGGCGGCTCCTGCGCGTTTTTTCTTCCAGCTCTTCACCTTGTGTGCGTCTCTGGGAGAAAAACCTGCCGTTCGCTTTCAAAAAAACCTGCGCGGCTGCGCCAAAGCCGTGGCCACGTCCCTCTACGACAAACTCAGACATGCACACTTCAAGGTAACGGTCGCCGCTCTTCCGTGCGCGGTCCCAGGCTCCTCTTCCTTAGTCACCTGTTCCCTCTTTTGCTTTCTGTCATTCGCCCTCGTCGTTCTTCGGCCTCGTCCTTTCTGCTCGTCGCCTTCCCTCCACACGCGTTATTCTTTTCTCTGCGCCGCGGCATGCGGTGGTCTTTCGTCTTGTGGCCTTTCCCTCCTTTCCCTCTCTCGTGCGCGGAGAGCGGCCGTCGGCTGCGTGCAGGCGCGTCTCCGCATTCGCCTGTTCTACCTTTCTTTTGCAGCAAACGGCAGACTCTGGAGAGGCGACACTCCTGATTGTCGATCGTTCGATTGATCTCGCAACTCTCTTTGTCCACGAGTACACATACCAGGTGAGATCCTCGCTTGCTTGCCGTCGGACACGCACGAACAGAGTTCAAACCCCGCATTTGCAGGTCCAGGCACAGCTCCATGAGCATCTACGTTGTGCCTTCATTTATATATATATATATATACATACATATGCCTACACGTGTATATTTAATATATATGTAGATACACAATATGTATATACACAATATGTATATACACAATATGTATACACACAATATGTATATATCATTATGTATATATGTAATATGCATAGATGTAATATGTATATACACAATATGTATATATACAATATGTATATATATATATATATATATATAATGTATATATATAATGTATGTATATATATATATATATATACATACATACATTATGTATGTTCATCCCAACAGACCTAGGGCTACACAAAGTTGCATTGATAGATATAGCTGTGTGCATATATTTATAAATGTATATATAATGTATCAACAATGTATCTATATAGTTTTATGGATGTGTATATGGGCATCTGTATCTGGTTTGTTATATAAATTCGCATTTATCAATCTTTATACATATAGATGTATAGGTATAGATATCGGTGCGCAGGTTCGTGAATTTGTCCATTTTTGCCTCTCTCTGCTCGGTTAGATGTCACTTTCTGCGTTCACATGTCGGCACTGAGGAACGGCGTTTTCCTTTTTTGTGTTTTTAGAAAAGTGCAAAAGTAGCATCAGGGAGAGGTATGCACAAATGCGGTTGTGAGGGGTGCGTCTGTGGAGAGGAAGAGAGGGAACCTGCCAGGAGCGTCAAAGCGTAAAAGAGCCGCGCATTTTCCCTTCTTATACCAGGCGTAAACAGGCGCTGCCTTCGAGCCTTCGTTTCGTGGTTCTGAATCTTGGAAGCGATGGGTTAATCGGAGGTCCTTTTTGAGGTTCTAGGAGCGTCTTTGTCTGGTGAGACTCGCGTGCGCATGCACACGCGCAGCAGATGTGGTAGTGAAAACACGAGACGGAAATTTTTCTCTGATGTCCTCGCGCAAACCAGGCTCTGGTGTACGACTTACTCAACATCGCCACAAGTGCTCCAACGAAGCCTCACGCGAATACAGAAGAAGACGAAGACACCATCCGAGAAGACACATTCCAGTGAGAACACAGAGACCGACACCCAGATATGTCCATTTACATGGACGTTTACGTGGCAACACATTTGTGAAGTGGATATATATATATATATATATATATATGTAGGCTCTCTCTGGATATATGTATATTTATAAATGCAATTGCTGACTGATACGAAGATGTAGATATCGATGTAGGCGTGTGAACCTAGAGGTATAGTAGGTACGTAGCAGCATATATATATATATATATATATACATATGGATGAATATATGAAGATATGCATGCGGTGATGCATGTAAGTGTAATTGTTTACCTAGGTGCATAGATGCAACTGAATCTGTTTTTGTACATGCAAGCTCCTGGACAAGCAAAGAAGATGAGAATGCGCGTGGGTAGGCACGTGGAGACGCCGGACAGAGGGGCGATTGAATCGTACAGCGTTGTTTGTAAAAATAAATCCAGAAAGGTTCACGCGGATTCTTTACTGTCACGGGTGTTGTGCCTCTGAGGAGTCACAGGAGTCAGGTTTATGCAACGGTGCGTGTATAACTCGCTAGCTATCTATATTTTCATGCACGTGTATGTACGTGCACACTCTAACGTATTTATCTACGTCTATGTATATATGTATATATATAGATATATATGTGATGTCCATGGATGCAGATAGAAGACACTCGAGGGGGAGGACACAGACGGGGACAGTGTTGTGATTAAAAAGGTGTTTTTGTCTGCTTTTCCGTTCACGTTCTCAGGTACGAGATCGTGAGCAATCTCGGGAAACACGAGATGAAACGGGTAAGCACGTTTCCTCGGTGCATGCAGTCAAATCTAAAAGGCGCATGCGCGGGGTTGTGCAGGAGACAACCAAGTTCTTTATGACTGCTGTGCACCACCACCCCACAGGACTGCTTAAGACAGCTGAAAGTCTCGACTCCAGGATTATCGGCCTTTCCCTCCAGCCGTCGCCTGTTTTGCTGCTCAGCGACGTCCATCAATATTCGGCTTGATGCATGCAGAGTCCAATAA
The DNA here is from genome assembly GCF_000208865.1 of Neospora caninum Liverpool. Classification (NCBI taxonomy): domain Eukaryota; phylum Apicomplexa; class Conoidasida; order Eucoccidiorida; family Sarcocystidae; genus Neospora; species Neospora caninum. The sequence continues at coordinate 1,225,011 of NC_018392.1, forward strand.
ATATTTATGTATGCAAACGCATTTTAAAACTGTTTTAGCATATTTCTGTATAGACGTGTAGGCTTGTGTGTACGCAACGAACTGGTTTGTGTGTTTAGACGTCCACACGTAAATGCCTGTGCATGTACGGCTGGGTTTCTGCTGCGTCGCCTTCTCCGAATATAGGCCGTGCTGGGAGAACAAGACGAACTGTGGGTGCGATTTCGCCACCAGCACATCCAGGCAGTGAATCAGGAGGTCCAGGAAGAGATCAAGCGATTCATCAAGGAAAATGCGACGGCACAAATTCAAAAACAAGTAAAAGTCCACAGTTTCAATCCCCACACGAAAACGGCGTTTCTTTTCTTCACTCGTAGCAGTACACCGTCCCGTGCAGTTTAGACATTCTTGTACTGATATATATATATATATATACATGTATATAGATAGATAGATATAGGTATGTGCTTGTGTAGTGGGTCAGTATATATATGTAGAGATGGGCATATATCCATTGCTTATGCGTGTGTTGTGGCGCCCATTATACGTATATAAATATATATGCATGCATCTATGTGAACCTTTTGGTCACCGAAGATATGGATATAGCAGCAAGATAAGCGATTTGCCGATTCGCAATGTCACATAAAAGACGGCGCATGCTTTGTTTTTGTTTGTCGCTGCATGCAATTTGCTTTTAGGAGGGCCAGGGTGCGACGCTCCAAGCCATTCGGTCTCTTCCACAGTATCAGGAAATGCTCGCAAAGGTGAGAAAGCCTACGCGAAACACAGAAATCCAATATATATATATATATATATATCGCATATCGCCCCTGTGGAACCAGTTGTAGATACACCCCGTGTATGCACATGTTTATATCTATTCATATCTACGTAAATGTAAATGTATATATATATATATATACATATGTTTTGAACAGCGTTTCCCCGTGGGGAAAGCGTGTTTCTCATGTGCGTTAACAAAAACCCGTCTCTGTTAATGCGCATATTTTTGTGTCCGTGGGAAGTTGTATGCGAAGGCCTTTATGTAGGTAAAGGACAGTAGCAACATGTGCCGATGTGTGAATTTGCGCGGTCTGGGATGCAGAGAGCCCGCGTGAAGCAAAAGGCACCTTTTCCGCCTCTCCGTTTCGTGGGTACACATTTCTTTGTGCCTTGTTTCTACGCTCAGTACTGGGTGCACGTCTCGCTTACAGAGAAGAGTTTCGATCAACTCCAGGAGAGAAATCTGATGCACATCGGTCTCCTCGAACAGGTGAGGCGACAGCGAAAACGGAAAACTCAAAAAGGCTTTCCAAGAAACTCGAGCAGTGTACACGCACCCCACAAATATATGGAGCCGGGGAGACGATGAGCAGGCACTGTTTCTCTCGTGAGCGCGGTCTCGACAGCCTTCACACGTACCTCTCTGTGCAAAGCGAAACACTGGCAAACCCTAAAAATGCATGCATATATATGTAGATGCTTATGCGTTTATGGATATAGACATGTGTGTATTTCCACACACTCACGAGCAGACATCTGTGCATATATATATATATATATATGCGCATCTATGGTATATATGTGGAAAAGGAAGAGGAGTGATTTACTGCAAGATTTGTGTGTAGAGAACCCGTCTGCGTGTTTCCATGTGCAGAAACAGATGTGAATCGACATTTGATGAGGGGCTCTTTGGCCGGTTTGAATCGTAGCGCGTCAAAATGTTCAACGCGCGTGAGGCTGCGTGCACGCCTGCGCGTCTGTTCCGACACGTGGGAGGCATCAGACAGAAAGCTCTCGACACTCTCGCGGGAGTTTCCACTTGGTTGCTTTCTGTTTTGTCTAGGATCTCGCTTGTGGCGTGGACAAGGACGGGAAGGAAGTCGGTGTCTCGAAGATTCTCTCGACTCTCACCAAGCACCTGTCGGACGGCGGAGTAAAGTGAGCAAAACATCGAAAGTCACAAACGACTCCACGGGCAGCCGTACACATCCATATACACATATACATATATACATATATATACATATATATACATATATATTTATATATGAATATAAGCGCATGTATGTGTAGAAATATAAATGCATGGATCTATATAAATATAAATGCACATGTGCATAGATATATACATATATATATATATATATATACATTGATAAGATATTGTGTGGAGAGATGAGGTTGTGTGTGGAGATGTGAGGCAATCTCGGGGAACTGGGAATCGTGAAATGAGCGCATAAATGAGTGAATATAGACCCGAGTCTACGTGTTCAAAACGGATTTCGTCCGTGTTGCAGCCTGCCGGGAACAGGCGTTTTTTCGTGCTGCCTGTGTAGATATATGTTTAGGCGTCTAGTTGGGTCCGCAGATTTTTTCTGTTTGACGATTCTGTACGTTTTTGGCTCATGCACGTGCTTGTTGTGTGTCTCTCGGCTTTTCCGGAGGGAGCGGTGTTTTGGCATGGCAGGGAACGTCCGTGTTTCTGTTCTCGCCGTGGTCTTCTCGGCTCAGCTTTTTTTTCTGCGCGTTCGAAGGACAGGGAAAGTCGAAGTGAACTTCTGACTTGAGTATCGATTTTGCTCGATGTCTACTGTCCCGTGGCGCAGGGTAGAAGACAAGCTTCGCCTTCTGCTTCTCTACTTCACACAAATGACCGGTCTGTCTCCCAGCGACCGAGCCAATGTGAGCGAAGAAGGGAGAAGGAGAAAATGAAGGACAGAATACGACCGGGGAGAAGAGGAAAGAACAAGAACAAACGAAGGAAAGGAAGGAAAAAGAGGGCACTCATGTTTTTTGCAGCGGAAAAGCGCCGAGACAGAAGGAATTGCTCGGGAGATGAGAAAGGCCTCAAGGAGCGGAGCAAAAGAAGATGAATCACCGAAACGGAGGACGACGCGCCGAGGCAGAGAGACAAATGCGAGGGCCAAGATTCTCTATTCGATTTGAGTTGTACGGAGCTCTCGATCGCGGATCGAGTGTACAGAGGAGCGGAGAAAGGCAGGGGCGCAGAGAGGAGCGTGAAGGAAAAAGGGAGAGAAACCAGAATGGGAGTCGGGTTCGCTGCCATGTCTTCAGCGATGGGAGACGGACAACAGGAGAAAAGGGACAGGAGCGAATTTCTGACTTTTTGGGGAGATTCCACTTCTCCGTGACGCTCTCTCGGACTGCTTTCTCTCGGGATTCTCACGCGCCTTGTGTTTTCCCATTTCTTTTTCTCGTAGCTCATGGAGGCAGCCCAGCTGAGCCTGGCGAGCGAAGAAACGGTGCAGAAGTTTTTGAAACGTAAGACGACCGCCTCGCCGTCCCGTGCAGAAATCTGACCACACGCACGCCAACTTAGTCGTCTCCTTCCTCTCCTTCTTCCCCTTCTCGTTCTTCCTCTGCCGTGCTTTTATTCGTGCAGTTCTGTTGTGTAGCCGCGCTTCACGCACTTGCCTTGTTTCATTTGTTTTTCGTCTCTGCCTGACTCCCTGTTCCTCGCTTCACGCCCTTTCGCAGTGGAGCTGCATCAGGACTCCGTCGACACGGAGGCAGGCCCCGTAAGTCCGCGCATGCAGTTTCTCGCATGCACGATGCATGCGAAAAAGAAAACAGCCGAGAGCCGACCCACCGAGGGAAAGACTGTCTGAGTAGAGCCAGTGCGAGAGTCGTCGCGTTTGCAGCGGACGCTCTGGGAGGCGAGATGCGAAACGCAGTGGATGCTCTCAGTCGAAACCTCTTTTCGAGATAAATCGCCTCGGTCAGGGCATGCAGCCGCGATTCGAAGTTGACACTCGAGCGTCTGTCTTCGTCGTGCTTTCTCTTCTGCATGCAGTCGAGACCGGCTCATCGCCTGGAGAGAGACAAAGATCGAAGAAAGTTTTTCAAACGTCGAGCCAAAACGGCGGCATACGAGCTCTCCCGCTTCGAGCCTTTCGTCAAAGTTCTTATGGAGGTAATCTTTTGAACAATTGCTGTTTTCCCTCGAAAACGACTCGCCTTCGGTTCGCCGTACGTACACCTGTGTGCGCACGTTATACAGAGAAATACTTGCGGGGGATGTGTCCTCGTTTCCTACATCTGCATGTATTCCTGCACCCTCGAGCTTGTGTAGAAAAGTGTGTGTCGAGTTCGATCCTTTCGTTTCAGCCCGTCTTCGATCTGTATCCCGTCGATGGAGAAACGACAGCGCTTCACTGGCGGCGAATGCATGCAGTTTTGTATTTTGGTGTGTTTATATTTATTTGTGTACGCAATTATACATATAGGCAGCAGCTTCTGGAGACACTCACGGGTACGCACGCATTCTGTCGTGTAGATGTGGAATGTCTATTTCTGTGGTTGCGTCTACGGACAAGAGGGAGATAGAAAGGAGGCAGAGCAGGGGAAATGCGCGAAGGTGTATCTGCACTTTCTGGTTCGCGACCCGAGAAACTCGCAACACGCCGGCGGCATGGAGAAGAGAGTCTCTGTCGACCGCTTCGTTGTGTTTGAACCAGAGGAAAAACACGTGCAGAAAGCACACTTTCTTCTCTTTCCTTTGACTCGTCTTTTCCCTCCTCTTAGCGAGCTCTGGTCGGAGATCTACACGGAGGCAACTACCCGCTCGTCGAGGAGGCTCGGTGAGTTGCAAAGCGATTTCCTTTCAAAAACCGCAAACCAGTCCTGTCGCCGTCCGGCAAGAAGCGGGATTTTGAGACTCTCTGTGCGTCTGTGTTTTCACCAAAGAACATAGATCCGTTTGTAAGCCGATCGAGAGGTGCCTAGAATCGGGGGAGTTAAGGTCACGGCGATTGAGTCACAGCTCTTCATGGCGACCTCACACCTTACCATTGCGCGAGTGGCGAGAGAGCGTCTTTTCTTCGCGGCCCTCGAAACTCCGAGAAACGAAATCGGAGAAGAGGGCAACGATAAAAGGCAATTCTCGTCTCTCGGAGGCGAGAGCGCGGGCGGTGAAAAGAGAAAAGACGTCGAAATGGGTGAAGAGAAACAGCAGGGAGAACTCCTTTTCAAGGGCGCCGAGCGGACAGGACTGGGAACGTAGACGAACGACAAGGAAGCGTCCGTTGTATTGTTGACAGTAGCGACGCTCCTCTCTTTTTTCGCGCGGGGTCTGTTGCCACTGTTTGTGTCGATCTCCCGGATCCTCTGTGCTTCTCTCTTCTTTTCCTATGTTTTTTTCTTTCTCCGTTTCCGCTGCGTCTTCCGCTTCTTATGTGTTTTGATGTGCTGGCGCGCGCGCGTTCTACCCTTTCCGGCCTCACACAGTCTGCGTGCTTTCGCGGTTTTTCTTTTTGCGATGCGGTCCGCCTCTCGCAACGGGTTCTGGTTCACGCGCTCAACTTTCATCTTCTTGTCTGTTTCGGGCGGTGTTTCGCATTCCACTTTTTCACCCTTTCTCGCGTTTCTCTTTCTTTGCCTCTGCCGTCGCAGGTCAGCTCCAAAGGCCCTGTCGTCGCGCCTCCCGTCAGCAGCGGGTAAGTTTGACCGTTTCTATCACAAACACAAGAACCTGCAAAAAACTGTACACAGACGCCTGCATTCTTGTCTGTCTAAACATCTATCCTTTTCGGCATCTCCGCCGTTCTCTGGACCTATATCTCACTCTCCCTTTGTATATACATCTGCATGCAGATCTGTATATCCGTCTATGGCGCTCTATCTCTCTGCATCTCTATGTGTAGATATTCTGTCTGCCTGTGTCGCTCTCCGTCGCTATATCTGTAGATCCGTCTCTCCATCCCTAGATCTATTTCTGTTTACAGGCAGGTGCATTGCTGCATGCAGATGTTTTATGGATATTTACGTATTTGGAGACGCGCCGACTACGATTATTTATGTTAGCGCGTCTGTCTCCCTTTTGGCGCTCCTAGCTCGATCTCCGCATGAACACGTGACACATGTGGATTTTATTCCGTGGAAATGAGAAATCGGTGGTAATCTGCATGCGCACATGAGTTGTCACACGGCTACGTATGTCATGCTCGCTACGCCCCCTATAGACAGAGTTTTCGCGAATCTCGATACCCAAATTTTTGTACAAGAAGTCTCCCTTTTTCCCTGAGGGGAGAGTGAGTCTCTTCCCTCAGGGAGGAGGCGGCATAGAAAGGAAGAGAAACGTCTTTTCGAGACAAAAGAGAAGCTCGACCTTCACGGATTCTCTCTTTCCTGCCTCGGCGTCTCCGGTGTTCGCAGAGCAGATGATCGGACGCGCAACGGAGTGGGATTGGAGCGCCGCCTGGAACGCAACGTCCACGGTAAACGATTTTCCCGAGTTTCCACCGAGCTCCCGAATACGACGCAAGGCATCCAGCTGAAACGGCTTATATCAAGATATATAAATCACGCCATTTAGATAGGTTTAGTTCTCCTGTCCCTCTCGATATGCTTTTATTGATGCCTGTGAGGCTGTCTTTCCGATGCGTGGGACGCATTTCTGGGCGTGTTGGGTTTGGGGAGAGGTCGTCTGTCTTCTGACGTTCTCGAGTTTGCGTTGTAGACAGTTCTCTTGCGTCTTCTCGCTTTGCCGCGAGTCTGGGAATTCGAGAGATAGTGTCTCCCACCGTCGACTTTCTCTTGTTTTCCGGGCATCCAGAAGTGGAAGGTAGGGAAACTGTCTCGAGCGTCTGTAGCGCAGCGCACACGTGAAAACGTACACGGTGAGCAATCGCTCGTGACTGAAACGCGTCCAAGACCAAGGGAGTTGTTTGTTTGAACAAAATGTCTGGAAACCCGTTTTGAGGAGTTTCCTTCGGACTGGAAATGCGACTCGCGTGGCTTCTGTCAGGCTGCGGCCCCGGCCGACCCCGACCGACCCCGAAAGAAATTGATTCTCTTCGTTCTCGGCGGAATCACCCTCGCGGAGATGCGCTGCGCTTACGAGGTGTCCAACGGACTCGGAGCCGATGTCATTCTTGGTGAGAAAAGGGAAGAGACAGCGGACCAGCAAGCAGCAGCAAACCGGGAAACGGAAGAAAGAGAAGAAGAGAAGGACAGGAGAAAAGGGAGAACGCGCGACAGAGAAGGAGAGGCAGAGAAAGAGAAGTTCTGGAATGAATGGACGAAAAGAAAAAGAACACGTAAGAGCGAAAGAGGAGGAGAGAGAACAAAGGTAGGAAGCGATGTTTGGACAACATGTCCCCGGAACAAGGCAGAGTCGCATGGCGGAGCCCAAAGAACCAGAGAGGGAGAAAGGCGAGGAAAGCGAAACGCGTCAAGAAGAAGGAGAGAAAACGAAACGCGGGGGGACGGGCGAGGAAGCGTCACGTATGAGGGAAAGGATTCCGATTATTTGGTTTACCTTGTCTCGGGAGCGTTTCATCTGTCTTCACTTGTCGATGAGTGCAGGAGGGACGAGCATCTTAACGCCTCCACAGGTTCTTCAACTTCTCAAGGATTCTTCCTTCTCATCGGCTGGCCAGTCAGCCGATCGAAAGGCGTAAACGTCTCTTGTCTCTTTTTTGTTCTCTTCCTCTCGCGCTACGTTTTCCCCCACAGCCTCAGGCTATGCAGCTGCCTCGGGGTGCTCGTGGCGGCGTGAGGGTGCGCGTTCCAGGAGGCATAGCTCAACTGTCTCCTGTTTTGTTCCGCCGCTTGCCGTCGGTGTCTTTTCTAATCACCTCTCTCGCTCTGTTTCGTTTCCGACAGGCGCACCGCCGTCATAGTCGGTCACCTTCGAGGGGCGGCCTTGCCTTAACGAGGTCTCTACGTGTCCTCCCGTCCTCCACTCACTCTCTGTGGAAGTTGTTTTTCGCTCTTGTTGAATGCCCGTTTCTCCTCTCTCTTCTCATTATCGTCTAGTCCGTTTTAGTCTCCTGGTTCTTAAAAAACCTAGTCGATTTTCTCTCTTTTCCACGGCCGATTGCGCGTCTGTGTCTTTCTCTCGCCTTTTTGTCTTTCCCTTCGTTCGTCTGCTCTCTTGTCCTTGCGCGCCTCAAGAAGTCTTTTCCGTGGAGAGGAGCGCGCTCGTGAGATTCTACCGAGACATTTCCCCGTCTCTGTTCTGTGTGGAGGTGCGCCTCTGTTGCCGCTTCGAAAAGGCAAAGAGCAGCGAAGGGAGAGAGGGGATTCCAAGTCCCATGCGTCACCACAGTCTTTTCTGCAGACGCATATGGCAAGCATCTTTTCTGTTTTAGTATCTGGAGCGCGGTGGGTGGAGTTGCGTGTACACTCGAGCTCTTTGAATGTTTGGTGTGACCGCGAGGAACGAAAGGCAGCTGGTTCTGAGGCACTGCGAAACTCCCGGTATATGGACAACGGAACTCGTGCTTTCAGACAAAAACGAAGCGACTAAGAAACACATAGAGGAAGGGAAGTAACGTCTTTCGTTTCTCGCCAGAGTCGAGATCTCCTTGTGTGTGCAGCTATCCGCGGGTTTCTTCGCACGTTGGGAAGAGCGTTTTCAAGGTGAAGCTCACACCGTTCAACCGAGAAGCGACACAACAGAACACAGCAACTTCGGAGCAGACCACGGTAAAAGACGTGTAGCTGTTCTCGCCAAGTGCGTTACATTCCCATCTCGAACGAGCGAGGCAGCTGCGCGGCTGTATGTACACCGCAACCGTCCTGACGCCGGTGTCGGTACACCTCATGCACATGTCCTTGCCCCGAGACGAACACGCAGAAAAACTCGGGCGGTTTTCAACCACAACCGTGACAGAAGTACCTCCGTTTCTCCTGCAGCCCCAGAGGTGGGTGTATCCTGTGTTTGCACCTGGCTCCGACAGAAAGTCCTGTGCAGTTCACAGTGAAGAAACCGCAAGCACGCCTTTCGTGAGCTGTGCGACCGTTCCCCCGCTCCCGTAGATCGGCCCTTAGTCTACTGTCCTCTCCAGTTCTCTCGTCCCTGTACCACTTGCTGCGTCTTCCGCACATCTGATCCGTCTTTCTTCCTTCTCTCTATCCACTTCCCGAGCCTCCCTTTGGGCGTTTCTCTCTCTTACGGCCGCCTCTTGTTCGGCTCCTCACGAGGGGAAAACTCAGTGCACAGGCGAATCCCAAAACCACCAGGAACTGACTTCACGGTCTTCCTTGTTCCTCGGGGTTCCGGTGGAAATGTCTGCAACCCCTAACTCATGCAGTCGTCTCCCATGGTTCTCGCGGGGTGTTTCACTTCTCCATTCACTCTCGTCTTTCGTCTGCGTCCGCTTTTCCCTCGTGTGTCTTCCGCAGTAGAACAGGTAGAAACACTCCACAAGGATGCTTCTGTAAAAACAAGGCCTCTCGAACAGCCTAAATCGTGCGTGCGACTCTTGTCGCCACAGCTGTCGTTTTCTCTTCTCTTTCGAATTTAAAAATTGGGACAAGGCGGGCACACAACGGGATGTCGGGGTGTACGTACACCCCTAGAGCGCAAACGCGCTACGGGCTCTGACGCATCTTTTAGTCATCTTCCCTTCCCTTGTGGCAAACCACATGCAACTTTCCACATTTACAAATGATGCGAATCTCTACAGAGGCACATCGTTTTACCTTGAGGCTTGAAAAAATCGGAGGATGCTTTCTTTGGCATTCCCTCCCTGGCCTCACTTTTTCGTCTCTCCTGCGCCCTGAAACAACAGATTCCTTCCTCCTTTTCTCTTTTCTCAAGACCCTAGAGGAAACCGCATACGATACAAATGAAACTCAGTCTCTCCCGCCATATAAATACGTTTGTTCTCTCCTTCCTGCACTTGGTTTCTTCCTTTTTCCGTAACGTCCTCTTTTTTCCTCTCGCTTCTTCGCACTCCTCTCTCGAGTCAATCGCACCCCTTCGCAGGGAGCGCTGGGCTTTTCCGAGGTGCTTTGCAGTTCTTCAACTCCGGTCGAGAACGGAGTCGCAACGAGATCCCAGAGAAAAACAAAAACGAAACCCGCTGAGCTCAGGTTTCCGACCGCCTGCGTTCGCCTCGCGTGAGCCTTGCTTTCACTCTTCATGGCAGGAGAGTGCCGAAGACCCAGTCCCAGATTTTGCTGCTGACGCCAAAGCCGAGGAGAGGATAGCGGAAATGATGGCGCATGTGGTACCGTTTCATTTCTCGTATGTGGCTGACGCGCTGCAAAAACGCCATGTGATGAGTTGAATAATGAATCACGTCGTAGGCAATGTAGCCGAGCAGCGCGCCGGGACAACCAGCTTGAATTGCCCACTGCGGCAAGAGCAAACTGAACACCCCGTAAACTCCGCTAGCCAAGGCCACAAACAGCGCTGGAGGAACCACCAACCTGCGAAAAGAACGAAAAAAACAAGTGTCTCCATGCACACAAACACAAGGTTCCGTCCCTCACCTCCGCAGGTGAATCCGTATACATAGAGATAGATCTGTGTGTGTAGAACGGTGTATTGAGGTAAACGCAACCACACACGTTTCTCTGTGTATCGTGTTTTGTCTGTGTCGGTCGGTTTCTCTTCCTGGGTGTCTCCGGCGCTTACCTGAGCGGATCTAGCGGCAGCAAATGGTGCACTGCATGCACAAGGAAGTGGAAGATGCGAATGAGGCGGGAGTCCGGCAGCCGCTGTTCTGGGAAGTGAAACAGGAAGCGGTGCATTACATATTCGAGGAGGGTCCATAAGGCGAGCCCGACGGAGACGGACACGAAGCAGCAGGTGGGGGACAAAGTCTTCAAATTCTCTCGGATACACCAGAAGACAACTGGAAGCCATAGCAGGGGAATGACCCACCAACGGGTCTGGGACAGAGGCTCCATCCTACGAAAAGCAAGTACAGGAGCCTTGTGAGAAAAAGAGTAGGCGCGAGAAAGGAGCAAAAACAAAAAACGCGGCGGACCCAAGGCAGAGCGCAGAAAACGCACACCGCAAAGAGAAGAAACGCCATGTGATGAAACGGACAGCTCCAGACGAAAAGAAAGAAGAACGGAGGTGCACAGAAGGCACGATATAGACATGCATATATCGCGAGAAAGGTACATGCGCGAGGGTCACACAACTACAGGAGCCGTGCTGGTTTCCGCGGTTGGCCTCGGCTCCTTCTTTTGCATGATGAGTCAACAGGGGTGGATATGGGTAAATCCAGGCACGGAAAAGGCACAGCATGATGCATACGTGCAGAGAGACAGAGGCGAATTGCGGGTTTGCAGGAGTTCATCTGAGGCCATGCAGATGAAAATGCGTGGAAAAGAACAAGCCGGGCGTGCGTATTCACAGAACTCGCATTCACCAGGCCAGTTGGGAGGGAGAGGCATTTTTCGCAAGCGTTTTCGCTCCATGGGGCTTACCATGCGTACGGCATGAGCGTCATACTGCCTTCTATCATGCAGGGTACCTCAATCAGGCGTTCGTAGTCCGTTTTGCTGAGCCTCCACACCTGCGGCAGGAGAGGCTTGGTGAAGTCGATTAACTCGTGGGCAGAGGGCGTTGCGGTCGGAGAAGTCGAACCCGCATGTTCTCCCAGCTGCCTCGCAGCCTCCGACGAGTCGCCGCCCGGCGCAAGCCCCCGGTACCGTAGCTGAGAGAGCGTCGCGGTTTCTGCTTGGCCAGAGCCGCACAAGCACCGTTCTCCCACTGTTTGTTTGTGTCGGTCGAGCCGCTCCTTCACGACTCCCACGCACAGAGCATCGAGGAGTTTGAACGCGTGCACGGAATGGCCCACTTCTTGGAAAGGTTCGGTGATGTCGCGTCCGGCGTGTCCCTTCAGCAGGCGAGAGCCTCCAGGATGCGAGAAATTCGAAAGGTCGTAAACGCAGGTGTTGAAGATCACCAGACACCTCCCGCCAGAGCGAGGCTCTGCATCGCACAGAGCCACTTCGCTCTCGGAGAAGAGCTGACCGTGAACTGGACAGTTCGGCCGCAGAGTCCCTGGCGCAAAAGCGGCGTTCCCGGCGTCTTTGTCGCAGGTTTCGCTGCAAAAGACCCCGTCGCGGTTTGTCCCTTTGCAAGAAGCCGAGTGGGTTAGCTTGCTATCTTCCAGCGCCACGCCCTCAGACTCGCCAGCGAGGGTACTGCCGCTGGGACTCGCGAGCGTCGAGGCTGACTCCGAGGCCTCCCGCGCGTAGCGTGGCAGGCGCATTGTTGGGCGTGTGGGACCGGTCTCAGAACGTCCAGAGTGCGCAAACAAACAGGGGAAGCCTCAAAAGACGCGAGCCGGCAGTGCTTGCATGTGTCCACGCGCAAGACGCCGAGTCGCGCACTCTGCAAAACTGCGAATTCGCGCGCGAGCAGCGGTTCGCCCAAGGACTGGAGTGTCACTGCAGCTGAAGCGCGAAACCGGAGTTTCGGTGAGCTCCGGGAAACGTGGGAAACCGTCTCCGGGAAAAGGGGCCATCAAGAAAGAACTGAATCGCGCGCGAGAGGGGCAAGACACACACGGAGCTGTTTGGCACGACTTTCTGGTGTCTTGTCTTGGCACGTGTGCGCGAACGCCCTCCAGGCAGGCCAGCTGAGAGAACAGGCGGGAGGCGAAATGTGCAAGGTCGATGTTCAAAAGGACACAAACGCGCGCCTTTTGAGAGAGGGGCTTTCGCGCGTCTTTTTCGCTCTGGCTCCCCTACGAGAGTCAACGCTCGGCTGGCGCACCGCAGGCGGGCTGCACGGCGGGAGAGGCTTGGCCGCTTTTTAGCTCAGCGGCCTGGCCTTTTTCGGGAAAACGCGTCGGCGTGTGAGAGCGGAAACAGTTCTTCTCTGCAGGGCGTTCAACACAAAAACCCGGAAGGCTGGATAGATTCCAGCAAGTTTTTGGGAGCGCCGCAACGAGGCACAGACCCGCCGTGTGCCTTCTGTAACGCAAAAACCGCGCTCGCTTAGCACTTGTGTGGCAGCTTACTGTGGCGGCGCGCACCTGCATTTCCCGCGAAACGGACTCTTTCGGACTACGCGGAAGAGCATCTGGCACGTGCACGCGCAAAAACTTTGCTGAATTGCCTCGAAAGAAAAGAATCGGTGGGTTCGCGGGTGTGTTTTAGCGGCGCACTGGATCAGCGCACGCTTGGCGCGTCGTGCAAGGCTCGGCGCAAGAAACTAGAGCAGGCACCCCGCGCGCGTTTAGATGTTGCGAAAAGAATCGAGAGAGACAGGTGAAGACGACCCGACAGACACGCGCTGGCGCCGAGGCGTCAGCGACGGCTGCAGCGAAACGGGAGCACGTCGATACAGAAACATCTGAGGATCTTGCGTGGGTTCTCGTGTGGTGCTCTTGCTCCAAATTCCCAGCGTACACGAGGCAACCACGCACAGGAGAGGAAGCGGAAAGTTTAGAAGCATTTCGCAGAGTCGAAACTGTGCTCCCGGCCGTTCTCGCCTGCCACGAACACGGGGAAACACCGTGTCCGATCGGAGCTTCAAACAACAATACGTTTATGTGTATATACATATATGCATTTCGCGCCTGTCCCCATGCATCTACGCCGTCTAGCCCCCTGTGTCTAACGCAGGTCATTTCGCATGCTGTGGAGTTGGAGATTTTCTTCCGGGCCCTTGAGTCCAGTCGCTTTTGTGCGGTTCTTCTCTCGATTCTGAAAGATCTACGGTGCAAGACTTGGACGAGATGGTCCACAAAGCAACGGGGTCTGTCTTTTCAGCGACTTCAGAAAGAAAAACATGGTGTTGGTGGCGCTCTGGCGGAAGCTGCCGCTTCAATTTCAGCGGAGTCTCATGCGAGTCGACCAAACGTTCAACAAAGTGAAAGAGACAGTCTGTAAATTCGACAGAAGAACTGGTATCCTTACGGTTGGTAAGTTCTCAAGCCTCTTCTGACTTCTTCCGTCAGAAGTCTGCCGCATCCTCTTCGTGCCCCGTAACGCCTTTTCCCATCCTTTCTCATCTTCGCTTCTCAACGCTGCAAAATAATAAATCCGTGTCGCCCTCCACGTCACACGGACTTGATCCACGCCCGCGTCATGCTTACCATACAGCTTACTCAGATGTATCTATATACACGTACCTAGGTTTGGCTTCTTATGAGAAGGGATTTTCCTGGAATGCATGCATTCGTCTATACATATAGAGAACATGCGCGTGTATAAATCTATATACGGCATGTGTTCATATAAAAGAATTACATATACAAGCATCCTTATGCAGACAGGGAACATGACTGTGTATAGACGTGGGCGGATGTGCGTTTGCGGCGTGTGGGAATGTGCCTCAGGGTTTCGTTTCGCGGTTTGTGTTATGTGTTCCAGCCATTCCGTTCTCTCTGGTCATGCTGACGACAGTTGGGACAGGAACGCTGGTGATTGATCGCCAGTTTGAACTCCGGTCACTCAGGAAGCAGTCAGTCTCTCAACGCGAACACGAGCAAGAGGAACAGCGCAAACAATTCCTTCAATTCCTTGCTCAAACGGACCCTACTGAGCGCCTAGACAACTCGGTCCCAGTCCCGAGAGACTCACAAATGTAAATCGATATTTGCTTCAGAACCGACATACAAAGATACGCTTAAATTTACATAGAAGCGCATGGCGCTCCTTCTTCTGTACGACGCATACACAATATGCGTGCGTATGTACGCACATAAATGGATATGTGCGTGTACGGGGATGTAGGTGGCCACGTGCTTATTTCGCAGATGCGCTAGAATCCCCTCACAGAAGAATCTCGAATTGCTTCTCCGGCTCCTGTCCACACGCATGTAAATCGGCACGTGCAGCTGGTTTCGGAGTGTTTCTTGTTGCCGTCCTCGAGATCTTCCCCTCTGTGGATATATATATATATATATATATACCCATTTCACGCTACGCGTTTATATGTGTGCAAATGCCTCAATTTGGAGCGGTGAAGAGCGCAGTGCCGTATGCTCGCCTGGGGTTTTATGTTTCGCGGCGTGGCTGTCTGTTGTGACGCGAGTCGTCATTCGTTTGTTTTCTCAGTTGTTGAGAGCTTGGAGACGCTACAAATCTGGCAACCCCGTGCTGTTCCGTGGCTCGAAAAAAATCGAAGGCATTCCTTTTTGCCAGTGTGGGAAGGAAACTGCAATCCATATCGCCATGTGGCAGAGTTCCTGATTTCTTCTAAAACCGCTTTTGCAGTATCTTTCGGCGGGGCCACTCGCAGGCACGTATTGAGAAGGTCGGTGTAAGAACATGAAGAGACAGAATACCAGCTACAGCGAGACAGAGAGGTAGCGAATGCCGGTCGGAGTTTTCCTGTTGCCGTTCGCCAGTCAGAGCAAGAGGCACGTGCGAAATCCACCAAGAAAGACACCGTAGTTACAGATATGTAGGAACCTCCTTTCGCTATAACGGTCGAAACACACATGTGTTGTTCGCGGAAAGTTTCAAAAACGAATGGACATGTGCGTTTTTACGTTTCGCCAAAACTGGATATCTGGAAGCTCGCCGGGGACACCGCCAAATGCACAAAGAGCCGGAGAGGACGCGACAACACCTGGGGCTGTCTCGCACCCACCACCAAACTCACCCAGGAAGCGACTGGGTATTTCTTTCCCGATATAATCATTTGTGCATTCTTGTACATATGCATATGCTCTTCCATATGAAAGTGCGTGTGTATATTTTTGTACGGATTAACCCCATGATGGGTGAAACCATTCTACGGAATACGCGTTTCTCTACCGAGGCGCTCGTGGACATGAATCTAATGCTTCGGTCTAAACAGATCAACATACATATGAAGATGCCGTGTATTTATTTTAACATGTGTAGGGTGCATATCTCTTTTGTGTGTTTATGGGTATCAATTTGTGACCGAGAGCGGTTGACGCTTTCCGGGGGCAACAGGGAGCAAGGCTCTCTGGCGCCTTTGGGCGGTTTTCGTTTTCCTCCTCTCAAGGAGTCTTCCAGATTAAGAACCCTGTTTGGCCGATATAGAAATAAAGGTAATGGTCAGTTTCGTGAGTCAAATTCGAGGCAAAGTTCCGACCAACCACGATGTGCCAAGCAGCGCTACCTCCGACTCCGCCGCCGCGCTTGACAGCCTGCTGCTTGAGATACGTCGCCATGGCCTAGACAGAAAACACGCCGCAAACAGGCGCATGTTTTCCCACATGGGAATCACGCACAAGTCGCGTCAAGACAGAAAAGACAACAAACAGCCGACCAAGAGGACACGCCATTCACAGCAAAACAACGAGAGGGGATGTGACTGGGGCGGAAACCAGCAGTTGAAGCAGCAGCCACCTACACACGTCCTTTTCGCGCTACGTGCCCATGAGCCTGTGCGCATATATATATATATATATATATATATATATGCATCTACTTTTACAAGTATACAGACATTCAGATGTAGGTGTTCCATATTCAAATGTATATATATATATATATATATATATATGCGTGTGCGAGATCCACTGAGAAAGGAGGAGAGTTACGTCGTTGGGACTGGACAACACCTGATGAAAAGGTGGGCGTTCATGATCTGTGAATGACATGTTAAATGTGCCTATCTTTGTGTCTAGGGTCTTTGTACACGTTTACAGTCGAAGCCATGCCTGGGAAGAAGGGGGATTTTCTTAAACGCTTTTGTTCTCGTTAAAGACACGGTGTTGAAAGATTTCTCGTCTGCCAAGTGGGTGGCGCACAGTACCTGTTCTGTCGGGCACGCCTCGAGAGCTGCACGGAAAACAGATATACGCCCCCACGGAACTGTTTTGTTTTCTTTCGGTATCCTGCGTCTTTGTCTACACGAGAGGACGAGAAAACCAGAAACCTCCACCCTGGCCCAAAAAAGGAACGTCGCCAGTCCTGTACGGCCTTGAGGGTTTTCCGAATCAGAAGAGCAAACGATGGGCTCCTCTCTGTTCATCTCCGATCACTGAGAGCACATTCCGGTCTTGACGTATGCCTGCTTAGGTGTTATCTATCACTACCGTCTGTATGCATGTATACATATTGGCGCAAGTACATATAATATGCCTCTCTGGGTAGAATACACCGCACATAGCTGCAGTAATATGTGTATTTCCGTGTACATGTGCCGATCTACTGCCGCTCTCTCTGTTTCGGTATCGGCCTGTAGAGTTATCAATTTCTCTCGCGTGAGATGAGTGTTCATGGTGATGCCTCCCTGGTGACCAGCTGAGAAGCGGCGTTGTCTTGCTCGGCGGCTTGGCAGAACAATCTCACCTTGCATGGCCTCGTTGATGAAGAATTCAACCTCGAGAGGATCCATGTCCGCCTGGCGAACGACTGCCTTTGCTAGCGACATGTTTGTGTCTGCGTTGTTCCCTTTTTTCAAGTCTGTGTTCTCCCGCTGTTGCGAAGATGCCGAGGGTCGGGCCGAGAGTCTGTCTTTCCACAGACGCTTCTATCAGCCGTTGCCTCAGTCCTCGCCTTTCATCTGCATAAGTGGTGTTCAGTAAAAGAGAACGAGGAGCTTGGTTGCCCCATCGACCTTTTCGCAAGCAAGGAGAAAGTACGAGCGTGAATATGACCCAACTAGCCGAGAACAGAAAAGCGGTACGGGTCTCAGAAAGCAGACACACACGAAGAGGAAACGGCCGGCAGCTTCGCAACGAAAGCAACAGCGGAACACACGGAGGCGAGTGAGACCGCGTTACGGATAGGCGCAAAGGAAGGAAGCAAGCACAAGAAGCAAAGTTCGAGAAGCCGGAGTGTGTGTGCGAGTCCCGTGCAGTCAACTGGCCCTGCGTTTGTACGTCGACGCAGTGATGCTCTCAGGGAAGTCGGCACATCAAGCGTAGCTCCACATTTGTGCGTCCAACTTCCTAGACGCAACACGAACGCGAAAGGCAAATACTTTCGTTTTCCTGTGAAGGGGGCGGCTGCTGGTCCAGGCTTGCTTGTCAACACCGTAGCCCACAGGCTGCAGATCACTCTGGAATGATCAAGTCTCCTCGTCCCTCACCAGACAAGACACACACACACACACAAATGCGACTATCAAGTCTTTCTGATTCTCTCGTTTACAAGCCGAGGAGCAAGTTTCGTCTAGAACGGACAAAGGAAAAAGTCCAGGCTTCCTCGTTCAGGCGTCTTGTCGGTACGGAGTCTGCTATGAAACTCGTATCTCAAAGCGTGACACGAATGAAAACCCAAGCAGCACACAATTTGCGCAGCGTGACATAGATCCTTGCGGACGGAAATGCAGACTTTTCGACGTTTTTTCTCGTTCGATTTCAGTCTCTTTGGTGTCTAACGCGACAACGCAGAGTCGTGTCTACAAGGTTTCCAGGAGCCGCACACACTGCTCCGATTTCGTGTCGTGCTTGTAGTCGTCTCGCCCGTTGGTTTCGTCTTTTTTCAGCTGTCGTTGCCCCGGGACGAGGCAGACAAGTTGTCAGGGGAAGTGCGAGGTGGACACGCGTGTGGTGATTTCCACAGATAAGGAAAGCGACGAACGACGGGCAGAACCGACGATCTACGTGCAGACTCTTCTTCTCCTCGCGCGGTGCCAGAAGATTCTCGAGCGAAATGGGTCGCGTGAGCACACGGGCGTCGCTTGCCGTGTTTGAAAGGCAGATGAACGGGAAGTAGAGATGAGAGACAACCAGGGAGAAAACGCAGACGGACAGGAAAAGACATACCGTAAGGTTTGTGTGGCCCCACAGGGTTCGCTTGGATTCGCCAGTCTCACTCTTCATGCATGCGTCTTTTCAGCAGAGTCCCCGCGAATCAGAAAAGCAGAGAACGCGTGGATCGGCATATGGCAAGTGAAATCTAGACACGCCTCTAATGACGGTGGCGAGCGTCCTTTCCCCTCAAACGCTCAGCGAAACTCAATGTATGCGCGCCTCCCTGTGACCGAAACCTTCGGGTCCCGCTTGCCGAGCATTCAAGAATCTACAAACCTCCCGAGCACTGTCACGAGCTCTTATGAGATGAGCGTCTGACCGTCCAACACTCGCACCGCCAAAGTCTCGCACGGGCGCTTTCCTTTACGCTCTTGGCCTGCTCTCAGTCGCTCCAGAGTCCAGAGAACACGCAGCGAAGCCTAGCCTGAGAAACGAACACATTTCCTCAAGATAGGGTCGCTGCAAATGGTAGCCTAGAGAGGGAGCACGAGAGCAACACAGAGGCGTCCACGCGCGAAGAGAGTTCGCCGACGTTTAAGAAGTTTGCTTTTCCTTCGATAGAAACTGGTCCGTGTCGGGCGCAGCCGTCGTACTTGTGACCCGTACTGCAGCCGAGTTTGTTACCCATTTTCGCCAGTCGCAGGCTCGAGTTGTCTCGCCTTGGCGGAAATGGAAAACCCTTCTGACGATGAAGCGGAAACCCCCAAGTATACACTCGTGACTGAAAACGGCACAAGGCAACACAGTTCGCGAGAGTACACCGGATTGGGAAGAGCGACGTACTATTTCGGCGAAGGAAAGCGGGAGGAGTTCGAAGGCCATTACCTCAATGGAGTGCGGGAAGGAAAAGGTAAGACGTACGCTTTGTCATGCGGCGACTGTCCAACTTGAGAGAGGAAAAGTGAAGACTGCACATCGCGACGTTCTCTATGACTCGTTGAGCGCACAACCTTGGTGGTCACTGGCATAAATACATATATATATATGTCTACATACACGATACGTATAGACTTGCTTTTTTTGGATAGGGATTGTTGTGTTCTGATGCTTCTTTTTTCCGGGTTTCTTTGGCCCGATCAGCCACAGGCATCGAGTCACAAAAGTGCGACTTTGTCTCCTGACCGTAATCGAGAGATATAGGACGCACGACAGTCTTTTCCATCCTAGATTTTGTAATCTATTGAACCTTCAAACGCAGCGGATGAATTTTCGTCTGAAACGATGGTGTGCCTCCGGAGGGATGCGACCGGCGGTAAATGTGTGCTGTTTAGAGTTTCACTCGCACCTTCAATCGTTTTCCTCTTTCCTTTTTCCTTACCGAGCCACCCATGACGCACGGGACGGCTTTTCTGCCTTCTCTCTCCATTTTCACTCTCCCTGTGTTCCCGTCTTGTCAACGTCTTTTGTTTGGACACTTCTGAGAATATCAGCAGCTAAGCGGGACGTTTGGTGCACAAAAGAGATCCGGCTCGCAGCAGCAGGACTCTCGGCCGCTGACTCTTCATTTGAATGGAAATTCGAATCAGGAGGGATCCTAGAACGACGCTAAAACCCGTCAACAAGACCTCTTCACTGTTGTGAATGTTGTGAACGGACCCCCACACTCGACGATCCAGTGCACTCTAACAGAAAATGAAAGACGTTTCTGGGATACACGTGCGCTGTCTCTTGTCCCAGGCAGCTACCGGTACGCGAACGGTGACTCCTACGAAGGCGATTTCCAGCTGAACAAGAAAAACGGAATCGGGACGGCTTGCTATAAAGAACAGCCTCAGCAAGACGCTGAAGGTCTGCTGAACGCCCTTCCCCCGTCTCCCTACGCACGGAAGGAACAAGCAGAGGGTCACGAATGCCTGAGTCGAAAAACAGCGCCAGGACACGCCTACAAATAATTTTACTTTGTGTACTGCATACTTGCACGTGTAACTATGCGACGAGAGTTCTTCACGGAGTTTTATCCATGTGTGTGAGCCGATACGCATACCTATTTTTTGTGTGCACAAAAGTATATGTCTGAAAGGGAATACTCCCACATCAATCCGTCTATCTATATATATATATATATATATATTTATCCAGATATATATTTATGTATATGTTAAAATCCCTGTGTACGTAAAGAGTTGATTTCTGTTCTTGTAGAGGAGGAAGTGAGGGTTGTTCCCGAGAGAAAAATGGAGAGAGGCTAGCATGTAGCGCGCTCCCCCCCAGACGAGAGGCAACCCGCTTGGTCCTCGCGTGTGTGACGCTGGACGGCGCAGAGACTCTCTCGGGATCTCTGAAGAGTCCCCCCCCCCCCCCCCCCCCGCAAAAGCATGTTTTCACGCGTTCTGTGGCGGGTATGCTTGTGTGTGTGTGTGTGTGTGTGGCGATCCAGAGGACCAGGCGCTGGGTGAGGCGTCTCCGAATTTTTCAACCTACATGGGCCACTTCCGCGAGGGGAAACGCGACGAGAGCGGAGCGCTACTGTACGCCAACGGAGATGTCTACATTGGCGGTTGGAGCAATGGGAAAAAGTCGGGGTTCGGCAGGTACAGATTCGCGTCGGACAAGTCCCAAATGGTAGGCGTCTGGGAACAGGGCCGGATGAAGTTCGGTCGATGGCACTTGCCTTCCGGCGTGTACTACGCGGGATCTTTCAAACGGAACAAACCGTGCGGCAAGGGAGTTTGGGTCTTCCCGCAGAGCGGAAACCAGGTCGTCGGCGAGTACATCCAGAAGGTAAAAGCGAACACAGCGCTAGAAGGCCGGAACAAACGCACACCGAGAAGTCCACGCGCGGGGCGAGAGGGAGGGGGGAACGAGGGGAATCTGCAATGCATTGCTTTCTGCCCCCAAAAGGCGACGAAACGTTGAGCGTGTCACGCGGAACGAAAGGCTCAAGAACAGTCGGGTTCCTTGGGGAACCAAAGACTCGGAGTGCTCACGAGTCACCTCGGAGTATCCCATGTCCTGTCGACTGTACAAAGAAGGAGGAATCCAAAAACCTGTCCCGCGCGTTCTGTGAGCGCCGCGTGTGCATGTGAGAGACGCCTGGACGAAACGAGGGCGGGACCCGTTTTGCTGTAACCGAAATGCCAGAAACAGGGAAAGACGCTCACGCAAGACACGCGCTGCACACGATTGACTGAATCGGTTTCCAACGACGAGAAACCACGGCGGGTTAGTCCACGTGCGGGGGCCTCTCGAACGCGATTTTTTCTTCTGCTCTTGGGTTTGCTGACGAAAAAGCAAGAAACAGATACGAGTCCCGCGCACGCCTTTTCGCTCGTCTTTTAAGAAGGGACGGTCCTTGCATCGCCGCTGCGGATCTTCACCTTTTGTCTGTCGTCTCGCGGTTCGTTTCGGGGACGTGTCGGCAGGGGGGGAACTTCCGCTGTTTCCCCAGTGTATATGTAGAAAAACACGGACACGACCGCTGGCAGCTGCGCAGTTTTGGAAACGGTGGGGGAACCCCTCCACTCTTTTTGAGGCTGTTCTCCACTCGATCCTCTCCTTGCTCGAGCGCACCACATAGACTTCTTCGTTCTCTGGTACAGGTGAAGGAGGCAGCCGCGGACCCCGACGAAGAGGGACGTGACAAGGGCGAGGAAAGTTTGCCTCTGGACGAGCTCCTTGAAATCGATTCGATCGACTTCGTGTGTCGGTCGTGTACCTCACTACGCGGCTGAGAGAACGACCAGTGCAGGTCCCCCCGCCGGAGATGCAACTTGCAGGCGCGACAGAACGCCGTTTGGGAGAACTGTAAAGTGTGTCGCTTCCTTCGGCCTATCCAGTTTTCTGCGAATTCCAGTGTTGCCTGCCATGTGCGCCCACTTTTCCCGGCTGGTTCGCCGAATACACGTATCCAGAATCCATGCTTGCGTGCGGATATCCACAAATATATCCGCAAGCAAGCGTGGATTCTGAGTGGATCGAAACCTCAGTTCTAGCAGCAGGCGTTCTGTCTGTCTTCTAGACGCAGAAAGATCGAGAGAGCGCCATCTTTCTCGCGACACGCAGACTGGGTGTACTCGCACACTGGGTCACCACGCGTTTTGCAGCGAGGAAATCTCGTCCGGATGCAGGCCCAAGAGTGCTCGGCGTCTTGCTTCTTTCAAAAAGTGAAAACAATGTAGGCATGCCCAGAGCTTGGCTCTCCCGAAAACCCAACAGCACGGTTCCGTGTTTATTTAAGAAAGCGCAGAGTCCCGAAAAGAGAAGCGACAAGGCGGTCCGTTCCACGAACGCGCAGGAGAAACACAAGCTTAGCCCCTTTTCGCTTTCTGGGCACACTGCACTTTCCAGAGAACAAATCACCCCAGACAAGTCCATTGCACCAGCAGCCTCAGCGGAGCTGAGGGGTGCGCGACGCGGGCTCCCAACAACAGGCTGCAGGAGACACATGCTGGCAGGCACTCAATTGTCAAAGGTTTCAGTAAACGCGTTCCGCGTCGAGACCGCGTGGCCAAACGCCCCTTTGGGTGCCTCCCGTATGGACGTTTTTCTTTAAAGACTGGGCGATGTGCGTGCATGCGTCTCACGGTTGACACGCACCTTCCCCCTCTTCACACAGATTGACTTTTTGCCGACACAGCAGAAGCTACTCGCCAAAAGACACACCGTGCAAATCTAATTTCAAGTGTATCCGCATCCTGTGGCCGCCGAGAAACGACTTTCCGCCATTTGCTTCCGACTTTTTGTCGCTGTTTTCTGCCTTGCGGCTAGCCGTCCTTGTTCGCGCCTCTCGATATTTGCTCTCATTCCCCGCTTTCGCGTGGCCATGCCACATCTTTTTAAGGAGGGACGAAGGAAACGGCCCGAGAACTCGGGAGCGCTCGAAAAACTAGTGCACCTCAACGGGGAGGCGCGCTTGGCGCCCTCACTGGAGGCTGCGGGAAGCATTGCTAGCCAAGACACCCAGGAGGGCGAAACTCCCTCAGTCCAAGCTCCAGTACTCGCGATCCTTCTTCCTGGGCTTCTGAAAAGAAAAACAGAGACAAGAGGGATTCAGTGAGTGAAGGACGACACCGTCGTCGTGCTGCTCGGAGGGAACCGAGAAGAGACAGATCCCGTATTCCTCAGACAGCAGAGCCACCACGTGCCAGGCAGGACACACACACACACACACACACATGCATATATATGAGTAGTCGTTTTTCTCGCTGTTAATACGAGTGACAACAGTAATCCATATATTACGCCTCAAATGCATCTATCTATGTGGCTTGCGAGGAACATAGGGCACGCACACCTCGATCTAGAGAGGTATCACCCATATATGTACCTTCGCCAGCAGCATCTGGATCTCTCTGCATGCAGGCCTATACAGACACGTGCGGCCTTTCCAACTTGATGAATCCTGACGTATCTCCTTTGGACAAAGAGACTTGCATCTGAAACTCGCTCTCTCTGTATGCATATATGCATTCAAAGGGCCTTTTGTGCATGCATACGTCTGCCTGCACAGATGTCAGGGCGACATCCGTATGCACACATCCAAACGTCTACGCGAATTTCTGTACGCACGCGTCTCGTCTTTGCGTCTCTCGCCTTGGCGGTGAGGAACGTGACTCACCGAAGAAGACCGCTTCTTCTTCTGCGCATCTCGCTCCGCCAGCTTGCCGTTGACGTAGTAGACGAACACGGCGACAGCGAGAATGGCGAGGAACAGGACGATGAAGATGCTCATCACTGCACACGTCACACGGAGAAACCGAGGGCGACGAAATCGTGAGAAAACACACAAAGGAGCGGGAAGGCGACGAGACCGAGGCCGACAAAGCAGGCATCCAGTTCATTCCCCAGCACGCCGGAACGCCTGAGAGAGGCAAAAGAGGGCCAGCACGGCGACGCTCCGCGTTCACCGAGAAACGCCGACGCGTAAGACGTCCAGCAGCCACAAAACGCGAAGGTAAGGGGGAAAGAGAAACCCGAGAAGAACGGGGACAAAGAAGGGGAAGGGGGGGGGTGGGGGCGAGGAGCCGTTACAGTGGCGGAGTCGTCCCCTAAGGGCCTCGCCTCAACCCCCGCGAGCCACCCTGAAACTCATGCACGCCGTGAGTTCTCGTAGGAACTGACACGTGATCGAGAAACGTTTTTCTTTGTGCGTTTGCGAGTTTAAAAAGGATTGTTTTTCCAAGAGCGCGCGCGCGTCGAAACCGCGAGGACGCGCAGAGGGATTCCCCGCGACAGTCGGCTGGGTCAGGGGCTTCTGCCTCCAGCTTACCAGTGGAAGAAACTGCCATTTTGGAGACGCAGAGAGAAGGTAATCGCAGAAACGGAAAACTCGGGGATTTCGTGACAGGAACACACACCGGCGTCGACTCGCGGGAAAGCTGTCCTCGAGCCCCTGGGAAACTGGGTTCTCTCTGTCGCGGTCGCAGCGGGGTGTTTCGGCCTTTCTCGCAGTGGAGGAGCAGCGGGTTTTCAAAACAAAGAGGGGCTGCTAACAAAACAGCGCTTTAAACAAATTCGGGACTTTTGTCCTCGCGTTCTCTCCGCCCGAGAAAAAGCGAGAAGACGCAAAGCTTCCCCCGTCGGCGTGCGCGTCGCTGGGGCTGTCGCGACACTCGGCGTCGAGTGTGTGTTTTCTAAAAAACGGCCGAAAGGACGCGAACGCGATCGCGGGTCTGTGCCTTCTTTATGTGAGAAGCTTGCTCGCCAATTCCGCCCTCACGCACGCGATTTCGGCCAGAAACTCGCGATTGCGTGCCGAGAAAAAACCACGCAGGGAGCCGGAGGCGCCGGAACACTGTGCGCGACACGCGAGGGGATTTCTTTTCACTTCCCCCCCGGCGCGTTTGCGCGAGTGACCTGAGGGTTTTTTCCCCCTTTGGACTCCCGAGGCCCTCGGGGCTCTCTCTCGCGAAGCCTTCAAGGCGTTCCGCGATCTCGAGTCGAGGGAGGAACCGACCGTTCTCCGCCGATTAACAAGAGATAGCGCCGGAACGGCCAGAAGCATCTTCCTCCGAGAGCGCACTCTTTCCCTTGTGTCTCCGGAAAACAGCAGCGAGGCGATCCAGGAACTCGCTCGGCTGGTCCCCCGATGCGCGCGGGGTACCTGCAAGGCACAGCACCGAGGCTTTTCCGTTCGAGATCTTCCACTTTTTTGCGAGCGCGAAAACGTCGATCCCGTGCTTTATGGCGTTTTCTCGTCGCGCCAGCCCGAGTCGGTTTCGCGTGAAAGCGCGCGCGTTGTGGGGAGTTTTCCGAGTCCAGAACGCGGAGAACCCCTGTCTTGTGAGAACCGCGGGGTAGGGGGAGAAAATGCAAGGGGTTGCTTCCGTTGCCGCGCGCACAGGATGCGTCTCCCGCTTGTCTCTCGAGAGAAAGTTCCTGGTGGTATAGGGCCTGCCAGGCTGGCGCCGGACCGTGCGCGATGTGGCTTCAGCCTGGCAGCGAAAAAAATTTCAGAAAGCTCTCTCCACGCTAAAAACACCGTTCAGTAGGGTTCGTCCCCGTTCCAACCGGCGCAGAACCGTCGGTTTTCCCCCGCATCTGCCCCAGAAAACTTTCCCACGCGTTTTTTCGTCGTGGGAGATTCCCCCGTCTTTCAGCGACTCTTGTGCGAGAAAATCGTTCCCGTCACTCGCCAGGTTTTTCGCGTTCCCTGGCGACTCCGAGATTTATCATTCACGCGACGGGACGCGTGTCTGTCTCCGTCCGATTCCGGAGCAACTGGAGCCGCGCTCCGTCTCCCCCGGCACCCGCCGCCTCTCTCGTGTGGTGACGGCCTTCTTTTTCACACTCCTCCCCGCCGCGTTTCGCCCACCCCCCTTCAGGACCGGGACATTGCCGAGCTTTCCGCGGAATCCTGGAGAAACCTTCGCCTGATTCCCTTTGTCCCCCACGCTTTCGAACCCCCGTCCGTGGCGACTCGCCCCTCCAGAAGTTTCGTCGTGACTCGAACGTCTCTCTCTCTCCCGCCATGGCGTCCCCAGAGTCGAACGCGGTCAACGTCGCGGCTGCGGCGCAAAAGCCCGCGTGCCCGCCTTCCCGGCGCTTCCACGTCTGTGCGGTCGGCGAGGAGGCGAACTGCGACTGCCTCGCGCGCCTCAGCGGCCTCGCTCGTGTCCAGTTCTGGCTGTCGAAACTCCTGCCTCGAGACGACCTCCCGGGCGCGAACCAAAAAACCCCATTCAGCTTGAACCGCTACCTGCTCCTTCTCCTCTACTCGATCGTGGTCTTCACCACCGGTGCCGTCTTCTACGGCTGGACCGCGCTCTCTGCGATGATCTTCAAGAACGATGGCTTCGCGTACCTGTGCGCCAAGAACTCGGAGGGCGTCTACGAGCCGGACTTGCGTGAGAGCGGGAAACTGTACATCTGCGACGAGCAAGACGCCACCGTGCAGAAACTGTACACCATGACCTTCGCAGTCGCGTGTCTGATGAGCGCCGGCGCGGGAACTCTCCTCGACTGGCTCGGTCCGCTCTTCACGGAGCTCTTGGGGCAAGTCTTCAACCTGATTGGTTGGCTGCTTCTCGCCTTCTCGACTGCAGACTACCCTTTGTACTACCCAGCGCTCGTCTTCATCGGCCTCGGCGCGGACTCCTCGATGCTTCCCACGCTCTGCATTCGCCGGCTGTTCCCGGGATCTACGGGCCTCATCATCACGATCCTTGGCTCCGCCGCCTCCGCGAGCTTCGGCATCCCGCTGATCCTCAGCGAGATCGTCGAGAACCACGGCTTCAGCGTCCGCACAGTCAGCATCGGGTACTGCATCCTGGGACCGGTCCTCGGGATTGTGGTCGCCGTCCTGTTCATGCCGCGACGCGGTTTTGCGCTCGACGACGAAGGCACGATCTTCCGGGAGGAAGACGAGGCGGCGACCGAGGCGCCGCGCGCCCTGGAGAACGGCCAGGCCGATGCGCAGAGCTCCCGGGACGTGGGTCACTCTCTGCGCGCGGTGACCAAATCCTCCTTCTGGTCTCAGCTCTTCTCCGTGCGCTACTTTTTGATCGTTCTGTACTTTGTAGTCGTCAGCTGGGCGACGTCGTACTACCAGCAGGCTGCGCGCCGCATGTTCTCCGACTCTGTCGTCTCCGTCATGGAGATTCTGTTGCCGCTCTCCTTCGTTCCGTGCATCATTCTCGGGAAGATTGCAGACGTGGTGGGCATCATCCGCGTCCTCGTCGTGATGAACACGTCGGGTCTGCTCACCTACGTCTTCTCCTTCTTCAAGAACGACGCGACTGGCTACCTCTCCGCGATCTGCTTCATGATCTACATGTCGCTGCTGACCAGCCAGGTGTACGTCTACGTCGAAGGCACCTTCTCGCCGAACCACTTTGGAAAGTTGATTGGTTTGTCGAACCTCACGGGAGGACTGCTGTCCCTCGTCTCGAACCCGCTGTACGAGAACATCACGGTGAACCGCGACAACGGCGACCCGCTCTGCATCCAAATCGCCATGACCGTCCTCCTCTGCGTGCAGTATCTCTGGATCTTCATCCTCGGCTTCCTGAAGGTCCGAGACGCGCGCATCCTCCACCTGGAACTGAGCGACAAGAACCCGGCTGGAGGGGCCGCTGCGCTGAGTCCGGAAAAGGCCGCGAGTCTCCCTGCGACTGAGCAAGGCGACGACTCTCGGCCCCAGAAGGCGCTCTCGGGGGCGCGGGAAACCGAGCTCACGAGCGTGAATGTGACCACGCCCGGAAGTTCCTGAAAGAGGACAGCGCAACCTTCACACACACAACTGTACAGCTACCCGATTGGGACACATGTGGAAAGTTAACGCAGTAGGCTGAACGAGGAGACGCGTGTGGGAAGGTGTATAAGAAATCACGTTTGGAAACGAGAAAGCTCCCGTGCGGAGTGCGACGGGGGAAGCGCATCTGGGGAGCGGGGAGTGGACCTTCAGGGACACGGAGACTGGTGGCGACACACGTGGGGCGTGGGAAAGCGTAGGGAGAGGCCGGGCGTCCAGCGAGAGAGGCAGACTGGGGCGCGTCGCGCAGCCAGGCCACTTGGCCGTTTCAAGAGGCGCATACGTGCTCAGGGCCCCAAACGGACGCGTTCTGCGCATTCGCACAAATCGATCTTCGTCTCACAGTCGGAAGTATTTTTGGACGTTTGGACCCACGGCTCGGGATCGCGCAGGCACAGCCGCGTTCATCGGAGGGTGACAGTCCGCTCCGGGAGAGGCTTCGTGTGGGAGTGGGGTGTCTTGTCTCGGCGTGGCTATTTTTTTTTAGCGAGTCGATGCACAGGTGTGAAACAGTGCGATCTGCTTGGGGATGTGAGATACAGGTGTCTGCGGGAAAGCCGCATGCAGTCCCCTCGGAGAGAGTGTCTGACCCGAGAGCGTTGAAGCGCCCCATCGGGGCGTTGTTTCGTAACCCCCAGACAGCTCACCCCCTCAATTGTTTTGGCCTTCTGAAGCGCCCGGCGGCCTTTCCCCTCCCACGCGCCGTTTTTCGCAGCTGCAAGCAGATTCCCCACGTTCGGGTCTCTGCGTCTCTTACTTCCTTTCCCCCCCCCTACGCGTGTCCCTTCTGGGGCGACCAAGCGCGTCTCCACAGAGTACCAGACAAGGCACGCAATCTGTAGATATATTCATATGATAACGGGACACGAGACCGACTCTGCGCGCGAGGCTGAATGAATACGGCCTGGTGTAGCCGGCTCGACACTAACCAGCTCAGGCTTTCCAGGAATCTATGTAACAGACGAGTCTCAAGAAGGCTGCGGTCAAACCACATCCTACACAGTCCCAGCACAGAAGCGGGTACAGAGCAGTCCAAGGGGGACTCTGCCCGCGGAGAAACCGTGAGGCTGCAGATTGAGGGATTTTCACGAGTCTCCTCGGACACAGGAAACGTTTTTCTGACAGCCAGTCGTCACAAAGCTAGTGACACGCTATAGCTCGGCTACTCGCTTCTCTCTCAGTCGCCACCTTTCTCTCCAGCTCTGTTTCTCGTGTCGTCACCTTCCGCTCTCTCTCTCTCCGCTTGGTGTCGGAAATCAGCGACACGAGAAAACGCGAGAAACGCACGTGGCGCAGGAGCTTCGCGAAGGCCGTTCAGGAGACAGAGAGACACTTGGCCCTCTGCGTGGAAATGCGTCGCGAGAGGCAGGCAAAAGAAGCGCGACTCGCCTCGGCCCGCTCCGAACGCCCTTCGCAAACAGTTTGGCGGCGTGCGGCATGCTGTCTCTTTTTCACGAAGGAAAAGTGTGACTCGCGGAGACGGCTTCGTTTTTCCCGACCGAAAGAAGAGCCGTCGACGTGCGGCTTTGCCTCAAAACACTGTGTGTTCGCCTGATTTTCCAGTTGTCTCTCTTCGCCCCTTTCCTCCGTATCCAGGCTTCTCCCGCCTCTCTGTGACTTCTACTTTGACGCCGCAACACACCTAGAGATATTTGGACATGTGCATTTCCTGGACAGTTGTGTTTGGATGCGTGTGCATCCATAAAGCGTCCGTACACTTCGTGCGCATATATACATATATATATACATATATGTATATATATATATATATATATATATATATATATGGTGAGTGCCTGTCTCTCTCGCCACGTGCCTTGTTTCTCTCTCTCGGTGCTCGCTCAGGGTTTACACACCCATGTGTCTCTCGATTCGCAAATGCGGTCTTCCTGTCGCAAGAGACGCGCCCACGGGCGCCGTGTGGTCAAAAACCTTCACACCGGCGCACGCCCCGAATCCTCTGGGGCGACCCTCAACAAAAGGCAACCGCCCTCTCCCGTGCATTTCCGCCAGAAAGGATACTGTCCCGTCTCTTGTTTCTTCTCTTCGCCTTCGATGTGTCCGATTTCCTGCTCTCTTGTCTTTCCTCACAGTTGCTGGAGGAACTCGTTGATGAACTCTGCCGTTTGGACCGGCTGCTCCGCATGCAGCCAGTGCCCCGCGTTCTGGACAGTCCTGTGTTTCGCCCTCGGGAAGTAGCGCAGAATGGCTTCCCAGTCCCGCTTCAGATCCACATACTGCGAGTTTGCGCCTTTAACAAACAACACGGGCCCGTCAAACACAGCGCGCGTGTGCTTCTCACCACCTGCGTTTCCTTCACCTCCGCTGGCTTCGCCTTCGGTTGCTTCACGTTCGACGGTCTCGTTGTCAGGGGAGTCGACACTCCCGTCTGAGGCGCCTCGGCTGCCAAAGTCTTCGCTTGGCCACCTCAGCTGTTTGGTCTGGAGCATGCGCTTGATTGCTTGGAGATTCATTTCCCACGCGAGCGCGACTTTTTCGTCTTTCTTGAGAGTTTTGTCCGCAGTGCGCGACGGCCTCCCGGTCTCTCTCCAGGGACTGGATGCAGGCTTCTTCTCGCGCCTCTCCTTCACAGCAGTCATCAGCCACTTGACCATTGCAGGCGGCAAGGGTGGATCCGTTGCTCCCAAGGTTCGCTCCAGCTGGAGCTTGTCGTCGAACGCACTCATCGGCAAGTCGCAAAGAATGCTCACCACCTGCTTCGAGGTGATCGGCTGCGCGTCGTGCCGGGACTGAGAGTAGTCCGCTGGAGCAATGTCCAGCACCACCAGACCTTTCACCCGCGTGCACTCTGTCCCCGTTCCACACGCATGCCGAGGCGCCTGCAGAGCTGCATACATGGCGGCTAACCCCCCCAAACTATGGCCGATCAACACGACGTCTCCAGCGCTGCGAGGCACGGCGCCCGAGGAATCCAGCGAAGAAGAGAGAGGCGACAGAGACGAAGGCGGAGAGAAGAGATCGGGCTTCGAGTGGAGCATGTGGACGAGGTCGTGGCCGAGATCGGAGACGCGCATGCTGTCTCTCCACGGCGACTCGCCGTGGTTTCGCAAGTCGACAGCGACGATTTTTGGGGAATTTAAAAGAGCGGCGAAACTCCGCATGTTGCGCTTGCTGCCCAGAAGGCCGTGGACGACAAGGAGCGCAGGCGCGTCGCGGCGCACCGGTCTCGCGCGGCTCTCGAGGACTTGATACGCCAAAGCGGGTGCATCGGGGGAGAGGCCGCACACGCTTTCTCGCCCGTCTTCTTCAGAACCTTCTGCTCGGAGGGCGCCCCCAGGAGAGCTCGCGGACGTAGAAAGAGACCGCAAGGAGACAGACGAGAGGGAAGGAGACACGGATGAAGCCTGCATGCACGCGGGTGGAGAAGGTAGGGAAGAACGAGGAGAAGAAAGACGCAGAGAAGAAGGAGAACAAGAGAGAGAACAAGAGAGAGAAGGGAAAGCAGAGGAATCCTGTAGGGGAAGTGCGTAGCTCCTCAGCGTTGAGCGACGGTGGGGCGGTGTCCGGTCGGCGAATCGGCGCTCGCGGCGTGCCCGCGTCCCTGCGCATGTAACGGGCGCTCTGGAAAGGCGATAAGAGAGAGGTGCTCGAGAAGAGACGGGGAGAAGGAAAGCAGGAGCGAGAGTGCGAGGAAGGCAGCTGAGTGCAGAGACCGTCATCTTGCCGCAGTCACCAAGGCTCCCGCGCGAGAGGTTTTGGAGCCGGAAACGGGACTCCGAATGAGGAGACAAACGGGGCAAAGAGACCGGCTCTTCAGAGGTCTGAGGTGCGCGGCTGTGGAGACTGCGCCCTGAGAGGGAGTGTATAGACACTCCGGGCGCGCTCGGGAGACAAATGAAAAGCGGGGGTGAAGACAACAAGGAGGCGGCGCCGACGGAGATCAGCAGGAAGAAGGCGCGAGCAAACCAAGAGAAAATGGCCAACCGGGGGAACGATAACCTCTTCATCGCAGAAATCGAAAAAGCATGCGAGGAATCTCAGAAAACAAAGAGGGGAGCACAGGGAAGCAATTCTTTTATCAAAGCTCGCTATATATCGCAAGCAAGAAACGTACTCACATCTTGGCGTCCGAAGATGCAGCTGCGACGCTGTCGCATCTTTATATATATGTTAACCACGAAGAATGCCCGCAGAAAGATGAGTGCATGAAACGGTTGGATTCTGTAGAGGGTGTACACGTTCAAAATTCGCGGTGAGGTTCTCAAAACAACCCTTTCCTCACGGAGTCCTACGGCAGTCGCGTTTTTTTGCGCTTCTTCTCGGGGGTCGCCACGCACCTGGCACTGAGAGGTTCGCCGAGGCACGAAAGCCTCTTGGCGGCACGTCTGAAAAACCAACGACTTCAAATAGTCAAAAAAAAGGCGAGAAAGCCGCTTCGGATCCCTCGCACGATTCGGCGCGTCGCGCCCTCGAGTGTATCTGCACATGCACACTTTAGCCTCGCCAGAGACACGGCACGGTAACGCGGAAGAAGAAGGCGAAAGATTTGCGGGGCAGGACTACAGCCCGTTGGAGCATATCTTCACGGTTTTTCTTTTCTCGCGAATTCCTCCCGAGAAAAGCCAGAAAACCGACCGAGCTCCACTCGCTCGTTCTTCACCACATGCAGATGTCTCTTCCGTCCAGCACTGTGCCGCAAAGTCGTCCTTCCGTTTTCTCTTGCCTCATTCTTTGCTTCTTTTGTTCCGCCGCTCGACCTCCTCATTCTCATGTAGGATTTTTCCAAGGAAACGAAGAACGAAGCAGGAGGCGAGGTGTATAGACACCCGCTTCTTGTCTAAGGAAGTCGACGCGGGAGAGCAGGCGACACAAAACACACTCCGCGCTTGCCTTTCTTTCTCCTTTTCGCCCCGGCACACATCTCTTCGATCCGTTCCTTTCTTCCTTCTTTCCTTGCACACCTTTCTTTCCTTTTCCTCGCGTTCCTCTCCCCGTTGCGCCTCTTCCTGTTCTCTTGTAAGCGACGCAGAACCCTCCACGCCGCGCATCCGGAGGCACTCCGCTCGTGGCTTTCTCGCTTCGTGTCTTTTCAAGACAGGCGCAGACACACACTTTCCCCTCTCGTTTTTCTCGGCTCTTTGTCCTCTTTCTCTTCGTCCATCTGCTGGTATTCGCTCTGCGACTGCCTCTGTCGACGAGAGATTTCCCCTTCTTCGGATCTCTGCTTCTTGATTTCCTCTGTTTTCGTGTTCGTTCTTGCCCACCGGGTGTGAACACTCGGATTTTGTTGCGCGCGTCTCGCGCACGAAACACCGACGATTGCCGTTGCGCCTGCGCGTTTTACCCGCCGCTTCTTTCCACGAAGGAGAATCACTTTCCAGTCCTGGACTTTCGCTTGCTCCTCTCTAGCTTCTGCGCGTCGCGAAGAGATGCCTGTCTTCTCCCTCTTTCCTCGAGAAGCCGAGCGAGAAAGAGAGAGAGCGCAGTGCGCAGCAGAACGGAGCGCCTTGTCACGCCAGAGAGAGAAGAAAAAGCGCGAGGACGCTGGCACGACGTTCTCTCGCTTTTGCACTTTTCCCTTGAGGAAACATGGCTAAGGTCAAACAAAGAGGAGGGGACAGTGGATCCCCCACATTCGGCAGCGGGACAAAGCGAGAAGAAAACCGAGAAGACAGAGAAAAAGACCGAGGCGACGACGAAGGAGACAGAGAAGGAGACAGAGAAGGAGACAGAAGAGCAGGGAACGATGAGAGAGGCGCAGTCTCGACGGTTGCGGGTTCTCTTTGTGAGGCTGCAGCGAAAGTTTTGGATGAGAAGTTGTTTACGCCCTCCTTCTTCCGTGAGATTTGGGAGCGGTCGCCTCTTCTGCTTCGCCAGGAGGACCTCGGCGACACTCCGTTCTCAGGGCGGAGACTCGTTTCCGAGGTGAGAGAGGGGAGGCGCTGCGACCGTCTAGACCCTCTCCACGAGGAAAGAGAAGACGATGCGCCTCCACTCTCTCGGAGTTCTTATTTTTCGTGAGGGGATGTATGGCGACTGTATCTTTTCCGCTTCGTTTTTCGAGCCTCTGGAGTCCTTTCACCTCTTCCTTCTCTCGCTCCGCCGTCGCCTCTGTGGATCGTTTCGTGTGTCCCTTCCCTGTGGGGGAACCTCTTCAGGTCAGCAGGCTCGAACTTCGTTTTTCACGGACGTTTCTCATTTGTCTTGATTTCAGGAAGACATGATCTGCATGTGCTACCGCGGAGCGATCGCGGAGACGCTGAAGGTGTTTCAGGTACGGACACGTCTCTCCAAAAAGCATTTCCTGTCTTTCTGTATTTTGTCTCTCCCTGCTTCGTCGTCCACGTCGGTTCCTTGTTCATGATCTCTCTCGATTCAGTCTTTTCCGTTTCCCTCTTGTCTCGTTGTTCGTCTCCACCTTTTCGCGCCTGAGGTCTCGGCCTCGTTTTCATTTCACGGCAATTGCTTCCCCTTCTGAACTCGCGGCGCCGTCGTTTTCGCGTCTTTTTGTCGTTTCCTTTTCTCGCCTCTCTCGCTCGCGTTCTCCACGCGTCCCACTCACCTCGTCTTTTTCCTCTGGTTCTCCGCTCAGCCTCTGCTTTCTGTCTTGGCGTTCGTGACAAGAATGTCGAAACGTGCATCTCGCCTCGTTAATCATGCAAACCCCACATGAGGACTCTGCGTATCCATTCACATAAAGATACATTTATGGAGTGCATATGTACCTACATAAATGTAGGTTTTTCCCTGACAGACTCCTCCATTGTTAGATATGTACATGCGCCAGTTTTTTCTGGACTTCGCATCAGCATGCATTCATCTATTTAAATGTGTATGCAAATATATATCTTCATATCTGCCGATTTACGGTGTGTCTCGGATGGTATGTGACTGGGGCTGAGTTATGTTCGAAGTGGTGACAGTCGTGTGCACCGTTGATGACACTTTTTTTCGCGTTTACTCGCTTTTTCCCGTAGGAAGGAAAACTCTACAACCCCCCGCAAATCCCCTTTCCGGATGCAGAGCCTGCTGACACCAGTGCAACGTCGTCTTCTCCCTCTGCATCTTCTCCTCCCTCTTCTTCTCCTCGCTCTCCTTCTTGTCCTTCTTCTCCTTCTTCCTCGTCTGTGTCTGCTGAGTTGAGGAGCCGGGAGGGGAAGAAAGTGACGCCGAGTGCTTCGCTTTTGAGGGCCGTTTGCCGGTATCTCGACGGCTTTAGTCTCGTGGTCAACCAGGCGGACCGAACGCTCGGCGTGCTGCAGAGCATCTGCCACCATCTCGCCAAAAAATACTTCACTCACGTCTTTGCTGTGTCGTACCTCACCCCTCCCAATACGCATGCAGTCAAAACGCACACAGACGACCAGGTACAAACCCGGACGGAGGAAAAGGCAAACAAGAGCCTGAATGGCCTCCCAGTCTGTCAACCTCTTCTCATCCACAGACACGTGCATATATATATATATATATATATATATGTTTAGGTATATATATTTATATGTGTGTATGTGTATCGATATATGTATGTTTAGTTCATCTTTTTCAAACGCTCTGTCCATGCATATGTGGCGACATGTCCTGTCTGGGGCCCGAAGAGGGAGGCTTGCAAGGTGTCTTGGGACAGGAGGTTCAGTGGATTGGGCGAGAACACGTAGAAGAGAGGACTCGGCGACGGGAAGGGAGAAGAGGGTGTGTAGGGCTCACTTGCCTCTTCGGGTTTTCTTCGCTGCCTTTCCTCGATCCCTTCGACCTTTCGCAGGCTCCAAGACACGTTCGTCGCCTTCTTCTCTTCACGCTTTCGTGTCTCTTATTCCTCTCTTCAGTCTCTGCTTCCGGGCTCTTCTCAGGACGTGATTCTGATTCAGTTGTGGGGATCCAAGTCGTGGAAAATTTGGACGCCGCCTCAAGTTCTGCCCTTGACGGAAGAAATGCTCGGCAAGCAAGGGCCGTTCCCTGGTGTAAGGCCTCTCTCGCCGTAACGTAGATCCTCCTTCTCTCCTTTCCTCTCGTCTTCTCTTCCCTCAGCCCTCGCTGGATCTTCTTCGGATCCTTTGCCGCCTCTTTGGCGCCGTCCGGCGTGTGCGTCTTCTTCCTTTGCTTCTTTTTTCTCTTCTTTTTCTTCTTCTTTTTCGTTTCAATCTCCGCCCCTGACTGGAGTCTTATTCGGTATAGTCTAGGCCATGTAGTGTCTCTGTTTATCCGATTTGAGTTGCGCAGTTCTGGAAGGCCCCCAAAGGCCTGCAGAGACGAGGAACGAGGGACTCGGCACTTGTCCAGTTTTGCGAGAAACTCCCCACTGGTTTTAGATACACGACAGGAGAGGAGTCGGACAAACTTTCAAGCAAAACGGTACTTGCCCGACATGGATTTTCCCACCTTTGGACCGTCATGTGATGCAGCCGCCCTTTACGTGTTCCTGCAGCGGGCCTTCGTGGAGGAATCAAACGAGACATACTACCCTTTCTGGTTTCCTGCATGCACTTAATTTTTTTCTTCTCGGGCGCAGGATCCTGGCGAGCCGCTGCTGGATTTCGTTCTAAAGGAAGGCGACATTCTCTACATTCCCCGAGGGTGAGAGAGAGACGCGTGAGAGAGGCGCTGGGGCTTCGAACAAGAAATGCCCTTTACCCCAAAACGTGAGGGAGCAGTGTTCGTCTTTCCGGGTGAAAGCAAGCAGGCAAGCCTTCTCCCCAGAATCCGAGGCCTTTCGCTCTCTCACCTGTCTTTCGCGAGTCTCTGCGCGCCTGTTCTGGCTCCCTCGGCTTTCCAGGTTTCCGCACGCAGCGCTAACGACTGAGGAGCCTTCTCTCCACGTCACCTTGACTGTACCTACTGCCGAGTATGCTTATGTAAGTGCATGCATCGAAGCACAAAGGAGAAACACCGCGGGGAAAACCAAGATTCGAGACGCTTCTGCGTCTCGTTCTTTCTCGTCTCTGGTGTTGTCTCTCGCTTCGCGGTCTTTTCGAACCTCGATGGCTGTGTCTGTTGTTCGCATTCCGTGTTTGACTCGTGTTTCTCCCTCTCGTGGTGTCTCCCCACTCTCGTTTCCGTTTCCCCATCTGTTGATACAGCGTTAAACACCCCGTCGCCGTCTCCAACAACAGTGCCTCCCACGGGCCGTGCCTGCATGCGGCTGCAACAAGTGGCGAAAAGTCGAAAGAGGAAGGAAACGTTTGTGCGAATGGTGGACATGGATTCGCCTCTTCCTTCTCGCGGACGGCCTCTATGTGTTTTCTTTGCCTTTCATAGCTTGCAGTATCATTTACGTGTCGTCCACTTCCATTCAAATGCTTCCAGGAACCCTACCGGTAGAGCTATCGCACTGAAAGCTGCCTTTTATCGTCTGTTTGTGACGGAGGCTAGGCGTCTGTATATCCTTGTTTCTTGGATGAATAACAAACGTTTGCGATGGCGTTTTTCTCAGGTGACCTGTGTCCAGCGATTCGTGAAGAGCCTGATCATAGACCACAAACTCCCTGCGGAGTCTGAACGGCGATGCCGCTCGGCGTTGCTGCTTGTAAGTCGCGTTTCTAGCGAAACAGAGAAGACGCAGCGCAAGACTGCGTCCACAGTCTTCCCATGCTTTTTAAACGCGTGCACATGCACTCCCAGATGCCTCCGCATGCATGGTTTCTGACGTGCCTGTGAGCTCGCCTACCGCCGTGTCGCTTTAGTGGGGTGCACATACAGCGCATATGTTCTTCCACACGCTGCATGCCCGCTTTTGTCTTCGAGAGGCACGGAAACGTGGCACTAGGCTTCGTCCTGTGACGGGGCGGATCGTTTTTTGGAGACAGAGCCGTCTCCATGCGCCCTGGAACGAGCTATGCATGCATGCATCAAGTCGACGGCTGGGCGAGTGGGAGAGAGCAAGGCTGGCAGTGTGTGCCTGTCTCTGAAAGACAATCAAAGCTTCTCTCTGAGTCAGTCCACCCGGGGTTGTGGCGATTCCCACTTTTTTCATCCGCATTTCCCGCTTTTCCCGCGGTTCCACTGTACCCGTCCATCTATCTGTCTCGCTTCACACGTGGCGATTTCTCTCTGTCTCCCCACTGTGTTTATCTCCATCCCTGTCTCCCCCTCTCGCTCTCCCTCTATCCTGTCACTACCTCGCTTTCAACATCCATATATATATATATATATATATATATAGTTGTATATATATATATATATATCTCGCTTTCACTTTCTGTGTCGCTCTGTCTCCATATATCAGTTCCTTCCCCTTTCTAGGTCCGTCCTCTCTCAATCGATCATTCTCTCCAGCTGGGTCTCGGTTCGCATGTCACTCGCGCCCGGTCTCTCGTTCGTAAAGCTATTCCGATTTCACGTCGGTGTCGTCCGTTCTCTGCGTTGATCGTCTTTTTCTCTCTCCTAACAGCGGTCTGCGAGGAGCGGCGCGGAAGACGCGGAGTTGCGCGCGTGCGTCGACTCCTGCGCGGCGCAACTCGCGGCCGGCCTCAGCTACGATTCGCTAGCCCGCTGCCTCGAGGAGCATCTAAACACGTAGGCGAGCTTTGAAAACGGGAGGCGACGCGCGCAAAAAATCGAGTCAGAAGAGGAGTTTAAAACAGACGAAACGGCAAAATACATCACAGAGGAGGCAGCGCATCGACACTGCACCATCGGGAAGGTCTGTTCATCTGTGGGGAAACAGCAGGCGCGGATCGTGCTCTTTTCTGGCGCTTTTTTGTTTCGTTTCGCCATCGCAGTTTTGCCTCTCCCAGATGCGCGCAAATGGGAGAAAGGGAAGTTTCTGCTCACCAAGAGAAACAGCCTGTGACGGAGAGATGCCTTCAGTGCGGGTTCTTTTCGGACGGGAGTCGCGGTTTTTCAACGCGGTTTCCGAGCGAGAGGGGGAAATCCTGGAAAGTGCGGAACGTGGGTGCTTTGCGCGTTTGGTTTCTGCTATCCCAGAGTCAACGCTCTGCAGATTCGCGAGTTTTCCCGGCTTCAGTCCTTCCCGGTTGTGCCAGCGTTCACGGCCTCGTCAGTTGTGCGGCTAGCCCCGGGTAGGTTTTTCTGTCGTTGTCCTGACTCCACGCGAGGCGGACCACGAGCGACGGGTTTCTGCGCGCTGTTGGAAAGGGTTTCTCAGGCGGGGCTGCATGCGCTTTTTTCGCGTCTTGAGTTTGAACTGCTCTCCAGGCCTGACGTGCTGTTGCGAGGAAGGAAGCACTGAGGCGATTTTCTTCAAAGGTACCCAGAGGTGCGTTGCAACGCAAGATTTTCTTGAATGCTTTTCCGCAAATGTTTCTTCTCTCTCGTGTGTCTCCGCGTTGTCTTCATCTCGCCGCTTCTCTCTCCGATTTCATCTCCGTTTCTCTATGAATTCTGCCTCGGCGGCCGCTGTGCGTGTTTTTTTCATATCCCCGCGTCCCCGCGGTGGGTGTCTGAATGCATTTCCAGTTCTCAGCTGTCGGCTGCCGAGTGGCTCTGTCTCTCTCCGCTTGGGGTTCTACCTGGTCTCGTCCGGACGCTTGTCTGGTCCTTGTTTTTCCCTCTCCTCCCTTTAGAGTCTCCTTTTCCCGCGTGTCCCTGCGGGTTTTCTTATTGTCTTTTTTCGCGTTTTCTGCGCACGCTCGATCAGCTTAACAATGAAGATCTACGCGTCGGCGTCGAGACTCATTCACGCTCTGGCAGGGCGGCAGGCGCAAAAGGTATGCGTTTGTCGCTCCGCCCTGGAAGCAAGCGGAACTCAAAAATCGCCTTCTGCACACCCCCCCCCGTTTTCCTCCACACCGTGGTGACTTGTCCGGGCGTTAAAGCTGTGCATGCATTTGGGCTCTCGAGCGTCTGCAATCCATCTCGAGAAACTCAAAACCGCACCTCAAATCTCTGCTCAACCGAGTATGGAGACATCGAAACATTGGCGCTCCTACATTTCAAGCGTATATTTATATACGCACGTGTTCGTATAATTAGGGCCAGAAAGATGTACACACACATCTACATATATACGCATATATATGTATATATATGTCAATAGCATGTGCGTATATAAATATAAAAATGTAGGCTTATATGGAGGAGTATACACTCATATATGTATATATATATATATATGAATACCTATGCATGCATCTGACTGTACATGCATCTTCCCAGACCACGATTGCAGAGATCGCAGTGTGGTGTATCACCACGTCTGGTGATTTTGCTTCCTCTTTCGGTTTTGTTTTTTCGACAGATTTCTTGTTCTGGTGGTGGCCCTTTGCTCTGTCTTTGCACTTTTCAGATTTGCAAGCTTCCCTGCGCCGACCCTTTCGAGCGCTTCTGTGTCCTTCTCGTTCTGCATAGCAAAGATCTCATCGAAGTCCTCTCTCGCTAATCCCTGCATTCCTCTGAAAAGACTTCCCGACCAACTCTGGCTCCAAAGGCATATATCTCTATGCAGCCATAGAACCGTAAACCGAGCACAATGTGTCTCCACATACGAACGTTTATACAGACATCCGCGTATACATGCAACTGTATATATTTAAACGTATGCATGCGTGCATATACCTACGTAAATGCGATTACGACGCATGCGTCTGTGCGTATCTAAAAACGTGAACATGCTAGGAGCGCTCGCCTCTATGCATACACAGACAGGCAGATATATATATATATATATATATATATTTTTATGTATGTATATATATTTATATGTATGTATATATATGCATATATATATATATATATATATATATATATATATATATATGTATGTATGTATGTATGTATGTATGTATGTATGTATGTATGTATGTATATCTGGACATGCTTGCAATTGGGAAACGTTCTGGAGCTTTATCAGGAGAGACTGTCACGTCACCTGGGGTTTCCGAGAGACGCCCGCGTGTGTGTCACGGTTCCAGAGCCTCGGAAGTTTTAGGAAAGTGCGTGTGCCTGAACAGCTTTCCTGGAAAGAGACCGTCTCACGCTTTTTTCAGGAGACGACTTTTCCGTGTCGAGAGTTCGACAGTCTCGAGGGAAGGGAAGAAGGCGACGGAAGGGAGCAACATGGAAACAAACGTTCCTTTCCATTGAGCGCGAAGTCTCACGAAACAGAGCAGAGGGTTCTCTGAGCGCACAAAGTTCCAGGGATGCACCTGAAGATCCCGCAGACTTCTCTGTTTGTTTAAAAGCCGATGTGTCGCGTGTAGGCATGCAATTGCGTGCGGGGCTTCTGCCCACCATGCTTGCGGTTCGAACCCCGGGTCATGTATCGACCTATCAGAAAACATGCAAATGTATATTTATATGTGCTTAGGAATAGGTTATGCGTACGCATGCAAATGTGTATTCAGGGAAGAGGATTAAGGAGCCGTCGACAAAAAAGCCGACGGAAGAGTGCATTTTTCTGTTTCCGTTTATCTGGCGGATCAGTTTTTTTTCGGTTTTTTGTGCGGAAGAAGCAAGGCTACCGAGGAAAAAACACGGCAATCTCCGGTTTCCTCATTTGCTCTCCAGGCTTCACTGCACAGAACGTTTGGAAATCTTTTTCCTCGTCTACACCCTTTACCTTGCGTGCTCTGGCTCTTTTCTGAGCCGCGTCAAAAAAACAGCAACGAAGGACCAGTCACACGGGACACAATTCCGACAGTCTCTTCGCCGCATTTTCGAATGCAGAGACGAGTTACAGAGGTCGGTTCAGATAAATGCTGGTACAAATCTGAAGGAGATATAATTGCAAATACCTCTAAACACATCTACATAGAAATATGTGCACATGAATGAATCAATGTATCACAACTTCCACGTGAAGACCAGTCCATGTTCGTGTATGAGAGCGTTAGAGGCGAATTAGAAAGCATGGCGTGGATGAGACGAGAAAGTTCAAGAAAGAGGAAGGAAAGAGAAGAGCGACGAGAGGAAAAAAAGGCCGGGGGTACAGAGAACTGGAAAAAGTAAGTCGCCTGACAGGATCCCACAGATTTTTCTAGCGAGCGAACACGCCTCTGGCGCGACTTTTCGCGCATGCTTTGAAGGGTTGAGCCTGCTGGAAAAAAATGCCGCTCATCTCGCCAACCAGATTTTTTTCTTTTCAAATCTGTTTCCCTTTGTCTAGTTTTTATCGTATCCAGTGTTTTAGAAGGCAGCTCGAGAAGGAACTAGGGAAGCGGGGCGTGCGTGTCTCCTTGAGGGCGCATGCAGCGAAATTCGCGTTCTCAAAGGGCATCTTAGGCTCAAAGTCGATTCATAGCGCTCCGATCTTTACCGCAAAAAGTGACAAAAAACCTCGAAACAAATGAGGAGATAGGTCGCAGAGTGAGACATTTCCAAACTGTTCTTCGACTGCTTCTCTGCTTTTTCTCTGTCGACGCCTTCCTTTCTTCTTCTTCTTCTTCTTCTTCTTCTTCTTCTTCTTCTTCTTCTTCTTCTTCTTCTTCTTCTTCTTCTTCTTCTTCTTCTTCTTCTTCTTCTTCTTCTTCTTCTTCTTCTCTTTCTTCTGCTTGTCCTTTTTCTCCGGTTTTCTTCTTCGGCCTCCCCATTTTCTGCCCTCTCCTCGGTCTTCCCCCGTACACTCTTGTCTCTTTCCGTT
This sequence comes from Neospora caninum Liverpool, assembly GCF_000208865.1. Lineage (NCBI taxonomy): Eukaryota > Apicomplexa > Conoidasida > Eucoccidiorida > Sarcocystidae > Neospora > Neospora caninum. The sequence continues at coordinate 1,267,588 of NC_018392.1, forward strand.
TCCATCTTCTTCATTTTTTTTTCGAGAAGATGCCGGACTCCGCCGCAGACACCCTCCCGGTGGTGACTCTCGGGACGTACGACGGCGGCCTAATGGGCTACACCGTGCAGCCCGTTCCGTCCCCTGCAGAGAGAAAAGGAAAAGTCCACCGAGACCAACTCCAGGAACTGAAAGTTGCCTTCGCTGTAAATGCTCATGTGGTAAGTTGTCGAGGCACACACATACACACATTCAAGACACAGATATATATGTACGTACACACATATACGTACGTGTCTTACACGTAGAATGTTCCCAATATATATATATATATATATATATGTATATATATATATATATATATGTATTCAAATATGTTTGTGCTCATGTGAAAGTGTACGTACAGAGAGATAAGTGCGAAGGCGTGTGCGTATACGCTGCTCTTTGGATAGGTGTGAGTGTGGCACTGGACTCGAGAGGTTTTCTTCACTTTTCCACCGGTCGCTGCAGTTTCTTCGTTCCACTTGGAAACGAAGGTGCACTAGATGCATCCCCCAAAACCATGTGCTTCTTGACGAAGCATGCGTGAGACTCGTCGGTCTTTTTCGAGTTTTTGGTGACTTGGCGTTCCCGTGTTCTTCCACAGGGTTGTGTCAAGGCAGTTGCAAGCACTCCCAGCCTTCTTCTCACCGGCAGCACTGACGAGAGCATCCGGTAAGTCTGTCATTTTTTTCCAAAAGATGCATTTTTCTGCAAGAGTCCTTGAGAGCCGCTCGCCCTTCCACACAGCCTCTCACATGCGCTTTAGCTGGACGTCCGTTCGTGTCCTCTCCCTGTTCCCCTCGTGCCATGTTTTCTGGAGATCCGCTGCGCTCCTTTCTTTTCCGTCTCGTGGCGCGAGATCGACTCTCTTGCCTTCTCTCGCTGATCTCCAGCTGTCTCTTCTACTCCTTTGTCCGCACGTCCGTCTCTCCGTTGGGTCTCCGAGATCGGTCTTCCTCTCCTTCCAATCGGCCCCGTTCTCTCCTTCAGTGAGGTCCTCGTTCTCTCTCTTTTTCATGCTTTCTCTCTCCCTCCCTCTCTTTCTCTTCCTGAAGCTCTTTCTTTTTCTTTCTCTCTGGTTTTTGCTGTGGTTCTTCTAGCATTTACAATCTGGAGACGCGCCGCGAACTGGGCGTTTTGACCACGCCCGCGGGCGGGACTGTGACGTGTTTGGCGCTGATTGGAAACGCGTTTCTCCTCTCCGGAGACTCCCGTGGGCGTGTGAAACTTTGGCGAGGCGCCTCCTGGGAGTTGCTCCGCTCGCTCGACACGACGAATCCCGGGAAGAACGGGAAAGGAAAGAAATCCAGTGCGAGAAAGGCCCGCGACGCCACAGACGACCCCGACGAGGAAGACGAGCACATTGCTCAGGGCCGCAGAGCCGTGAAAAGCGTCGCCGTGCATCCCAGCGGACGTCTTTGCCTGGTTGTGACGGAAGACGGAATCCTGCAGATGTGGAATCTCCTCACAGCGACTTGCGCAGCTCGCCACGTCCTCGGAGGTACGTGGAGCGGAAGAACGCACGCGAGGCCTCAGCGCCAGCGCCGCAACAAGTGTATAGACTGCGCGACGCCGGGCGGTTCAGTCTGAAAAAAAGACGCTCGCCAGACAGTGAAGCGTGGAGCAAACATATCGGGTGCAAACGTGCAAGGCGGGGGGGGGAGGGCACATCGTAACAGAGGCAAACACACACATGCGTCGCCTTATTTGTACGTACGAACACGCATGTCTCTCGCTGTACACATGTACGTCATTTCTCTGTATACACATACGCATCTATCTGTATGTGAATATATCGAAAGGGTTTCGCGTTGTCGACATGATATATATATATATATATATATATATCAAGGCGATGGACTTCGTAATTTTGCGTGTAATTATATACATACATGTTTTTGCTTCTTTTTTGTGGCAAGTCCCTGAAGTTGGGGGTTTCCGGAGAAAGGAGCACGACCCCTTTTGTTTGTTTTGCATGCGTTCTCGCTGTCGCCAGCATCTTCCGCGCGGTGTCTCGGGAGACGACGTCTGGCGTTTAGATTCCGGTCTCTTTTGTGAGCTTCGTTTTGTCGAGGTGTGCGCGGCGAACTGCCGGAAGGTGTCGGTCGTTTGGAGCTTTTATTCGCGTTTTTCGTGCCGTTTCCTCAGCACGGGAGCGCGTGGAAAGCGTCCGCTGGCCGCCGCAGCTCGCCACTTCGCTCTACGGCAGACTGACGGCGCGAGAAGTTTCTCTCCACAACATGGCACACTCGCGATCTGCGTCTTTTCCCGTCGAGGCGGTCAAGAGCAAGGAGCGAGAGGCAGGCGCTCCAGTGATGTGTAAGCAGGAAGACGCAAAAACTGCGAGGAGAGCAGAGAGGGAGAGACAGGGCCGAAAGGAGACAAATGCGAGAAAGGAAAACGGCTGACAGAGACAAAGATATGCGAGCACGAACGCAGCCGCATCTTTGCGATTCGTGTTGTTTTCCTGTTAGCGTTATGATTGCGAGTGAATGCCGTTCTCTTCCGGCTGCACATGGATCGCGTTTCTGGTTTTCAGGGACGGCCTTTTGTTTCGCCAGCGAGGCGGTACTCCTGGTGGGCGACAGCCACGGCGGCATCTGGGGTGTACATCTCCCAGAGTCGTTACTGAACAGTGCGGCGGCGGACGGGACGCAGCCTGCACTTTGTCCGAGGTTCGTCTTTAAAGGGAAGCATGCGTCGCGCATTAAAGGCCTCGAGATCGTTGGCGTTGAGCAGGTAAGCCTGGTCCTGGCCCCCCATGAAGCGAGGGTTCTTATGTGAGACGTTCACACTCTATCGATTCATTCAGGCACACGATGCACGATGCCACTCTGTTTTGCGGGTTCTGTCGCACACCACTGAGGGCGAGAGCATCTTGATCCTTGCGTTGTGTGCGTCCTTTATCGTCGTCTAGCCGTCGTCTGCGACGTCGTGAATAGGACTCGAGTGACGAGAGATACCAAAGCAGTCTGGGGATCGCAGAAAAGAGAACGTGGAGGGAGAGAAACAAAAACGAGAGGCACGCGGCGAGAGTCGAGGGAGAGAACGACGAGGGAAACGGCTGCGAAGGGAGACGAAAAAGGAGAAAAACCCGAAGACGGGGGGGGGGGGGGGGGCTAGGGAGGCACCGCGATGTTGCGAGGGGATCAAGGCCCACGTCGAGAGCTGCGAGCGGAAAGGGATGGGAACAAAGAGAGATGAAAAACACACGGCATCAGCGCGAGGACGGGTACGCAGAGGAAAGACGGCAAAGCGACATCAAACAGAAAAGTATCAGGAGCACCGACATGGCGAGAAGACCGCAAAATGCGGAGATGAACGCGCTGGTGCGACGTTCGGGGGTTCCTGTTTGTTTTGGGGCTCTTTCCCAAGGGATCACAGCGCCTTGTCTCCTGTCGCTTTCTTGTTTCGCGGCATCTCTGTCTTCCGTGTCTCCTGTCTTTGTAGTGTATCCACGTGTCTTTCTGTTTTCTTTTCTCGCGTCCCGGCTCAGGTTTCCTCGTCAGAGGCGCTCATTTCCTTTGTGAGCGCCGACGCGGGTGGCTGCATGCATCTGTGGCGTTTCCGGGGGCCCGCGAAACCTGCCTCGTCGGCAGGAAAGAAGAAAGAAGGCAAAGGCGACCTTGTAACCTTTTCTCCTGACGCGTAAGACAAACGTCTTTCTGGACGTTAAAACATGAGAAAGGGCCAACGCGTATATACATATACATTTATATACATATACATATATACATATACATTGATATACATACACATATATACATATACATATATACATATACATTGATATACATATATGTATATACATATACATATATACATATACATATATACATATATGTATATACATATACATATATACATATACATATATACATATACATATATACACATATATATTAACTCTCTGTCCATATCAAGATAGTTACCAAAGCTCGGCGAATTCCGTTATTCGCTTCTTCCAGCTGTACGCATGCATATTTATACATGAATGTCTGTGTTTCTGTCTAGGAAGGGATGTGCAGCTGTGGCGAGGGGGAACAGCTAAGGCTGCACAAAACGTTTCCAAGTTCCGCAAGGTTCCTGTTCCACTCGAAGGCGACTGGCTAGCGGAGGCGGCAATCTCACCCGTTTCTGGGCTTTTGCGAGCGCGTGTCTGCGACGTTTTTTCGTTTTGCATGCAGGCGCGTGGACACACGGTGCAGAGTGACGTGCCTGTCGAGCAGCGTGACGCCGGCGGCGCTGTCGCATCAGAGCCCCACGGAGGCGCCATCTTTCTCTGGAAACAGGAAGGAAGCAAACGGTGAGACGCCGCAAAAGGAACAAGACGATGATGAAGAAGAGGAAGAAGAAGAGGAAGAAGATGAAGAAGAAGAGGAAGATGAAGAAGAGGAAGAAGAAGAGGAAGAAGATGAAGAAGAAGAGGAAGATGAAGAAGAAGAGGACGATGAAGAAGCGGAAGATGAAGAAAGCGAACAGGTTGAAGAGGGGCTGACGAGGAGGCCTAAAGGAAATGGAAAGGAGGGGAAGAATGTTGGCTCGCTGCCTTCGGCAGGCGGTCGCATCAACCGACCGTCCCAAGGCGCATCTCTTCTCAAGGGCCGTGAAGCGCCGTCGCAGGTGCTTGCACGGCGAGACGAACGGAAGCGAAGTCGAGGGGGGGAAACACAGCCAGTGGGAAAAGGAAAGAAAGCAAAAGCAGTGCCTCACGGGTTCATGGAGGACAAGCGAGAGGAAAAGAAGGAAAGAAAGCAGAAGAGAGGGGCGTTTCCGGTGTCTGCAGGGAAACCCTCGAAGAACCCCAAACGGTGACCAGGCGGGGCTCTCGTCGAGAGCTCTGGCGACTGGATGTAGATCCAGGAAACCAAAAAAGAAAAGTGAACAGGACAAGTGAAAAGGAAACGGGAAAAAAGGGAAGAGAAAAGGAAATGAGGAAAAGGGAAACCGGAAGGGCGTAGGGGAGAGTAATGCCGCAAAATGTTGAGGTTAGAAGTGCATGAATCCTGTCGCCGTCCCCGCACGTCCGACGAGAGGCGAACGCGAGAAAAGATCATGCCTACCCCTGTCCGCTGGTTTGCGTATCAAAAACACAGCGGATGATGCACAGATCCATGAAACCAGTTTGCCCACATCTTGCTACAACCAGAAGTATATATACACTTTATTCATAAGTGTCAATCTGTATTTATAGTTCATCTATATTGCATTTATATATTGCATACGCATGCATATATACGTATGTGTAGGTGTGTATGTTGATATGCGGTCCTGTGCGTCACCGTTTAGCGGAGTTTGTTAACCGGAAAGGCGCCTTGCCGCCGACGCTCGCACAGGCATCCTTTTGCTCGGTCTGGGAAGAGAAAAGTGTCCGTGCAGCGGCGGCGCTGCGTGGACGGATTCGAGTGTGTCTGCAGTTTTTGGCGGAAGTGGGAGAAAAGGAGAAAGCGAAGGGTCTGCTTCGCTTTTTTGCGATCGCGTGTGAAGAAGGTAGAGAGCGCGAGCGACTTCTGTGTTGGCCTTTTTGTTCTTCTTTCTGATATACCCGAAACATGTTTTTCGCCAGTCGTTTCCCCACCTAACGCGCATCCCGCAGGCGTGCCTCGCGATGCGAGGTATCTTCTCAGAGCAGAACAAAGAGTCTGTGAAGACGTGAAGAAAAAACGAAGTGCGATGCGACGAACCAGATGAAGCGAGAGAGAAGAAACACACACACACACACAGGGGGAGTCAAGATGTAGAGAAACGAGGAAGAGCATGGATACATGCGAGGAAGTGGAAAGATCGTTTCCCCGGTGCCTGACGTGGACCAGGAGAAACGTTTTCGATGCAAACTTCGCAGAGGGGGTACCCGCAGCGGTGTGGAAAAGGGGCGAAAGGAGAGACTCGCCAGCACTCTGTTCTCTGCGCCGGCGTAACGCTACGCAGAAAGGAAAAACCATCCCCGGAAAAAACAGAGACACACAACCACCCCACAAACACCTCAACATAGGCCCACACAAGTCCATCCGCAGACATAGAAATCCAACGTACATGCATGCAGCGCAGCACATATGCATATATATACATATATACATATACATATATATACATATACATTATATATATATATATATATATATAGAGAGAGAGAGAGAGAGAGAGAGGCACGCGTGCATGTGCACCTCTGGAAAAGGATGTGCGGCGTCTTTGTGTGTGAAACAAAAAGGACTGTTGGGGTGGACCAGAAGACATGGACCCGAAGGTAGCCGAGCGTTTGAGAAGCTGTGTGCAGTTTGACAGCCGAAAGAAGACGGCTCAGAGGCCATGGCCGCGATGCGAAGCCATGTGCGTGAGAGGCTGTTCGTTCTGAGCGTCGAAGTCCGGGCTGGCCTTCAAGCAGTCAAAGATCGCTTGGTGCGTCTTCTCTTTCAAGGCTTCTGCTGTCATCCCCTGCGAAAAACAACCAGTAAAACGACCGCGGATTAACACGGTCCTCCGACGCTCGAAAGGCGACACAGGGAAGCAATCTTACACACATCGCTGTGTCTGTATCAAAAACATGTACATCATTACCTCTGTTTATCTGTATGTATATTTATCTGCATTTACACACACATCTATATCTACATCTGCATCTATATATGCATGTATATGAATGTATGTATGTATGTATGCATGTATGTATGTGTGCATGTATGTATGATTCAGGTGAACTGAAGATGTGTAGATAGAAGAGGGACATCAGGCGATCCAGCGTGTCTACGTCTAGGAAACGCGACAAAACCCGATGCATATAGAGATTGAAGCGCTTCATCTCGAGCATGGCCAACCACACACCGACGCATCCACCCCGCCTCGAGCTCTCCCTTGCGCCCAGAGTTTCTCTACGTGTTTCGTCCACAGCTTTTCGCCAGAAGAAACGTTGGCGCTACCCGGCACATCTGCGCATCTCTGTTTTTGCACAAGAGAAAAAACGGAAAACGCGTCGACCGGTGCGAAAAAGATATGCAGGCGCACGCTTGCGAGACGCCGCGTTAGACAGACACCGGCAGGGCGGCACGCGCAGCAGAGATGCGGAGCTCTGTTCTCGGCCGACGCCAGATCGCTTCGCTCACCTGAGCACGAATGGGATCGGCGTATTTCACATACACCGTCCCAGAGTCGACTAGCTTGCTGGTAACTGGCCATAGATTGTGGGTGCCGTGAATGCCTAGGGCAAGAGAAAACAAGGCAGGAAAGAGGGTTGATCGACGAGACAAGATATCAGTTGTCTCCGTGCAAATCCGGGAAAGGACGAACTGGTGGCAACCGATACGGGAGGCGCACGGAGACCCGGAGGCTCCAGAAGAGCACAGGGGGGGGGGGGGGGGGGGGGAGGGGGGGGGAGGCACGAGGCGCGCAGCGCCCGGGACAACGCATCGCGCGGGAAGAAGCGCGAGGGGCGATCAGATGTATCCGCGGCACGGCGGGGCTTACCGATTGGAAGAACTTCCACATCTGACTGCTCAACCGCGAGTCGGAAAAAACCGTCTTTGAACGGCTGCAGGCGACCGGAGACGCTGCGGGTGCCCTCAGGGAAGACCACCAGCGAGCAGCCAGTGTCCAGAACTTCGGCGGCTTTCTGCAAACGCACACGCGCGAGAAAGGAAGAGAAGCGCGCAGAGAAGACACAGAGGGAGAAATACGCAAGGGAAGAGCCGGAGGCGGCAGCGAGAGAGGAGACACAAAAGAACGAGAATGGGAGAGGCGGAGAGGAAGAGAAAGCGAATCGCCTGGCGAAAAGAGAAGTTTGGAAGAGGGCAACACGTCTCGGGCAGAAGTGGAAACGAGCAGGGGACCAGAAAGAGAGAGAGAGAGAGGAGAGCAGACTCGCAGCGCCGGAAAAGAAAGGCGGAGGGAGCGGCAAAGAGAGCGAAAACGTCCAAAGACGATACCACCTCAACCCACGGGCGAGACAGGGGGGGAGGCGTCGGAAGAGGCAAAACACCCGCGAGGGAAGCAGCCGTGCAAACCACCGGCGATGCCGCAGGCCTTCGGGAGGGGAAAAAACGCGACGCAGAGAAAAACGGGGAGAAACGCCAGGGTGCGAAGAGCTGCTGCGAAGCGTCGCCATCCTGTTTTCGCTCACCTGCATGCACTCCTTTACGGCGCCTGGGGCAGTTCCCCATCCGCCCCGCTCCTTGGTGAATCTCACACTGACATATTCGGCTAGCCAAAGACACCACCCGGCGATTGGGACTCGGGAGAGAGACTCCTTGATGACAAAGACAGCTAACCAGGGGAAGATGACGGAAGTCACCACCCACGGATCTGCACACAGAAAGCGCACATCAAGCGCATTTCGCTGGTCCCCACACTTCTGCCGCACAGGGCAGCGCGCAGCTGTGTACGTGAGGAAAGGTACACACTGGAGACGCAGGCCAGGCGCGAGTCTACGCAGAGACGTGAACGGCAACCACGGGTCCAAGCGAAAGCGCAGACAGCGAGAGGCACTCTGGACCACGGGGTGAACAGCGGAGCATGAACCGCGCCGAGGAGAGAAGAAGCGAGAGGTGAATGTGTGTCTCCATAGAGAGAGGAGAGAGGCGCCCTCTTGGAAGGGAGAGGAGGCGAGGAAAGAGGGATTCAGAGCGCCCGACAGAGGCACGGTCGGACGCGGCGCAGAGAAGAGGCTGAGGAAGGAAAGCGAGGTGCGTCAGGAACAGCGACTGGGTGCATGAACAAGGTCGGAGCGACAGGGAAAAAAACGAATTTACCAGATCCGCTCGCGTGATTGCACATGATGATGGTCCGACGGGGGCGGTAACTCCGGGGGGGGGAGTTGAGAAACTTGACGCGCCAGAAAGGTAGACACATCATCGCTGTTCACAAAAAGACGCCAGAAATCCAGAACGTGAGAGGGGACATGAGACGTCGGTAGCACAAGTTCAATGCGGAAGTCGGGACATGAACGCATTCATAGGCCGCTCTAAATCGCGGCTGAGAGGGACGCGGAGAGAGGAACCTAACGAGACGCCCGGCCTCGTCTTCCTCGTCTGCTCCGTCGCACCTCGTCTTCGTGCTTCTTTCTTTCTCGACTTTGTGTTTCCGCTTTCCCGAGACAGTCCTGCACCAAAGATACGCTGGGAGCAGCTTCATTGCGTACGCCTGCGCGCTTTTTGTGGCACAGAGGAAAGAGTGCATGCTCCTGAGATCTCGGGGGACTGGGCAGTGTGAACCGCCGACCCAAAGGCAGCAGAATGGTCCGGGTGTCGCCCCGCGGGTTTGGCAACTTCTTCGTCCCAAAAACTCTATCAGGGTTCCGGAAAACTGTGCGCTCCACAGCCTCGCGCAGAGCGGCACGATGCGATTGGTCTGCAGTGTATATGCGTCACAGTGCCACGCTTGGAAACGGAAGAGAAAAAGGAAAATGGAGTGAAAATGAAGAGGGGCCGAGGCGCACAAAACGGGGGGGAGAGGGGGGGACGGACCACGAAAGAGAACCGCAGACGCTTCTGACGGACTCAGGCCGTTGAAGAAGCGTCGAGGAAACACTTTCGGGAAGGCCTCCGACAAGACCGACTCAAGAAGCGTTGTGCACAGTGCGACAGAAAAAAAGGGGGTAGGGGGAGACGGACGGCAGGAACGCGGGGCAATTTGCACAGAGAAAAGGTGGACTTACCCATTTCCATGTACACCTGGAAGGTGAAGCTGAGAACGCGGCGACGGAAACCTTTCAGCGTCAGCATCAAGGGGAGGAGGACGATGAACCCGGCAGCTTCAGTGATGAAGGCGAGGAGAAAGAACACCGAGACAACGAAGTAGAAGTAAATCGTCATCAAGATCCGAACTGGTGTGGACGCCATCTTGCCGAGTTCTCGAGGAGACACGGGGCGCTAGGGGCGTTCGGCTTCGGGAAAAAATGAGTTCTTGCCTTGACGCTTTCGAGACAATTTGGAGTTCCGGGGTTGCGCTTAGATGTGCAGGTTTGTCCGTCGCCACAAGGGCACAACAGGGTACGGTCGAGAAGCTGCGGAGCGACACAGCGCGTGGCGCAAGCGCCAAGAAACGAAGTCAAAGAGACATAAAGTGGAAGACAGCAGAAAGCGGGAAGGGATCCGGTCAAAAGGGTGGAGGGGAGCACGGATGCCCGAGGTGAGAAGGCGAGCAGACAGCTGACGAGACAGGAAAAGAGCGTGGAGACGGCCGGCGACCGAGTGCGGCCCTCTCAACGCAGGAACCGGAGGAAGTGTGAGGATTGCGGAATGCAGACACCGGTTCCATTCAAGGGGCTGTGAGAGAGTCGAGACGCGCGGAGTTTCGGAAATCCACACGAAGCCGGAGAGACAGCCGAAAGCGGAGCCGTCCAAGGAAAAACGTCGGCCCGATAGGTCCAGCTGTTCACCCAGTCGAGGCGAATTCGAGAGTTGACCGGGGCGTGGAAAATGCGCGCAGCTCCGCCAAGCAATCTCCGGGCGAGGCCACGTGTGTTTCGCAGGAAAGTTGGTCTGTCGACGTCTCGGCAGGCGCGCGGGGCAGACCGTGGCGACGGCAGGCGACACCGAGCGACAGCCTCCCGATTTCCGCACGAGGTAACCTGCGCACAAAAGGCAACACGAGGAAGACCAGCGCGCTACCGGGAGCGTCAGCTGTGCAGCGCTCGCTGGAGCAGCTGCTTCGTCGTTGCATGCAACCGCCGGGGAAACGAACTTTTCCTCGTTCGGCGGGGTGTCTTTACTTTGGGTTTTTGCCAAGATCCGTGGCTTGGAAATTCCGCTTCGGGGTTCAAGCGAGCGTCGGGGCGAACGTCGCCGGTGACAGATCTAGACAGTCACGCGCGGACCTACTGTCTCACCCGCCTCGGTCTCTGGAGGCTCTTCGGCCGCCACCTGAATTGAAAAATCCAGCCGATCGTGTACTGTGGAAACTCGCACGCGCGAGTCCCAGGCGCCTCTCGAGGTTCCGTCCGGGTGTCTGTACACTGCATGTTTCCCGGACGAGCGCCGTTGCTCTCCGGCGCTCCTGTCCGAGTTGCCCCGGTACATCTGTCGCGCTCCTCTCGTGTTTTTGTGAAACGCATTCTTCTGTCTGCGGCTCGCGCAAGCTCGCGTGGTTCGAGCCTCGGAGAACGTCCGTTTTTCTTGCGGCGCGGAACAGTGTGTTTTCCGGACCGTCGCGTCTTTGCGCTGCAGGGCGCCGTGCAATCAGGGGTGCCCGCTCTGTTCGGCCGAATTTCTCTCTCGTCACTTTCCACCCTCCGCACGGAAGAATGACGGATGGCAGTTACTTTCAGCCCGCGAAACGCGGGGAACTCCACGAGCTGAAGGAGGAGCTCCACTCTTCCAACAAGGAGAAAAAGAAGGAAGCGGTCAAGAAGGTGATTGCTGCCATGACCGTCGGCAAAGACGTCTCTTCTCTGTTTCCAGATGTGGTCAACTGCATGCAAACCACAAACATGGAGCTGAAGAAGCTCGTCTACCTGTATGTGATCAACTACGCCAAGGCCCAGCCGGAGTTGGCCATCCTCGCGATCAACACTTTCCGCAAGGATTCCTTGGACCCCAATCCGTTGATCAGGTACGCTGGTTCCAGCGGCGAGTCTCTTTGTCCACGGGACAGCTGGCTCTCCACAGACGCAGCGCCAAACGCGCTCCCTACTCCTGCGCATGTGTAGTGTACATAAAGGACTCCGAGTATCTCCTCTCCTTGCTTACCAGCGGCGCATCCGACTGTCCTTTGCCCCGACACGCCGGGGCCATTGTAGCCCGGTGGTGTGAGCGGCCACGTAGAACCCAATTCCACCGACTGTGAAGAGCGTTTCACGACTTCCCTTTTGCGTTCCCGCGTTTACTGGTACTCCGTTCCCCCCTCGCGTGGGGACTCCTCGCCAGCATCCCAGGCGCAACTGGCGTCCAGCGCGGTTCACGATCCCGCGTCTGGGGATTTCGCCGCCGCAACCGTCGTTGCCTCTTTTACAACGTGTGTGTGTGTGTGTGTGTGTGTGTGTGTGTGTGTGTGCCTCTGTGTGTGTGTGTGTGGTGTGTTGCAATGCAGAGCACTGGCCGTGAGGACCATGGGCTGCATTCGTCTCGAAGAAATCACGGAGTACCTGGTGGAGCCTCTTCGAAGGAGTTGCAAGGACCCGGATCCTTACGTCCGGAAAACGGCAGCCATCTGCGTGGCCAAGCTCTTCAGTGAGTGACGCAACTGCCGACCGCTCGAAACGCAGGAAGAAAGGCGCGAGGCGGCCTCCTTTTCCTGGAGGGGTGGAAGTTCCCGCAGTGTCGGGTCCCATCCCAGCAGATGGGGACGCCGACACGAGTTCATGGGTCGAAGCCGCCCCCTGCAAACGGCTCTGCCGAAAAAAGGCGGGCATCGAGAAAGCACTCAGTGTGTCTCGAAAAGGCGTCGTCAGAGCTCTTCCCTGTGTGAAGGCGTCCCCGCAATTGCGATTCACAATCGTGTTTCGCTGTTTTTGGCGTGTGTGCGCGGTAGAGCAGGATCGGCGGTAGAACGTTCTCGGGGCATGTTTTCCTCCTTTTTGCCGGCTGCCTTCTGCCTCTCCACACCCTCGTCACAGTCGCCTATTTTTTGTGGATATTCAGAGGGGCAATGCGGCGTGCTGCGCATCCGTCGCGGCGTTCTCCACGTCAGTCTCCAGAGGACTTGCCGTCTTTTCTTCTCGGTCTCCGGTGCCTTTGTTTCCAGGCATTCGACCGGACATGGTTGGTGAGGAAGGGTTCGTTGAGGAACTCACGACCCTGTTGAGTGACTCGAATCCCGTCGTCGTGGCCAACGCCGTCGCAGCCCTGTCGGAGATTTCGGAGAACTCGGGGAAAAACTACATCAAGAACATTCTCAGTGAGTCTGGGCGGTTCTTTTCCTCCACACGCACGGGCGGCGAGCAGGGAACCTCGGTGTGATGGTGTTGGTGTTTCTGCCGTGCGCCTTGGGCGACTCCGTTTGGTTTCGTCCCCTGTGGCGCTCGTCACTCGTATGGAGGGGCGAAGCGGCGTCCCGTCTAGACACCCGAACTGAGGTGACGGTTTTCCCGAAGGCCTTCGCAGCTGAGAAAAACTCGCCGTCTCGTGGGTTGGAACCGCCTCTCTCTGTGCGCAGACGCGAAGGAGACGAACGTGAACAAGCTTTTGGCAGCGCTCAACGAATGCACAGAGTAAGCACCGCGCTCGGCAGAAGAGCTTCTTGTCCGTGGATGAGGTCGGCTTCATGACATGCGCGACGTTTTGCGCGCGCGCGCGCGTCTCAGAACAGGGTTCGCGGATCCCGTCTGTGCGAGGTCTTCTGCGGGGTCATGGAGACAGACAACGCCGCCAGGATGTGACCCCCGCTGCGCTCTCTCCAGGCGGTTTCTTTTGCGGGTCTTCTCTGCTTTTAGGTGGGGCCAAGTTTTCATCCTCGACGCCCTCGCCCAGTTTGAACCGGAAACGCCCCGAGCCGCGGAGTCTGTTTTGGACAGGGTAACCGCTCGCCTGTCTCACGCCAACTCCGCAGGTAGGGCGTGGGGCGCATGCGGAGCATCCTGCCGGTCGCGTTTCCTCGCTCCTCTGCGCGTGAAAACCGTGGTCGAAAACGGCACCACCTGGACAGTCGCTTCCCGGGTCAAGCGCCCCGGTGTCCAGACCACGGTCTGTGCATCGAGGCAAACGAGGCAGGTTGCGGCGCGGTTGGAAGGCGTCCTTTTCGTTGCCGGGTCGCCGCGCGCGGCGCGCCTGACTGGACGCGAAACGCGCGTGCGATCTCAAAAACGGTCGTTTCGTGTGCGCTCTCTCGTCGTGCGTTCCCGCAGTGGTCCTCTCTGCGATCAAGGTCGTGATGAAGCTACTCGACAAGTACGTCCTGCGTCGCCGTCGAGAGGCGCCTGACTGTTTGCAGAGGCGCTGAGCCGGCGAGTGGCGAGAGAAGCCGAGACTGTTCCAACTGCCCGTGCCGCGCTTTTTTTGTCCGCCTCTGCCGTTTTCCTCAATCAGTGTGGGAGGTGGCCGTCGTGCTCATCGTTTTCTGCGCCGGAGAGGAAATGTTCCGATTTTCCTTTCTGCCGTCTTCTCTCTCCCCTGTTTTGCAGAGTGACGAACCCGGACGTCGTGCGCGTCGTCCAACGGAAGTTGTGCCCGCCTCTCGTCACGCTCCTCTCCGCGGAGCCTGAAATTCAATACGTCGCCTTGCGCAACATCGAACTGATTGTCGAGAAGAGGCCCAGCGTTCTGGCGAGCGAAGTGAAGGTGCGTGCATAAAGTGAAGCCGCGAGGCTTGCTGCGGGTCGGAGACGCACCAGCAGCGGGCGGAGAGAAAGCCAGCGAGTCGCACTGTCCCTGCACAGACCTTTTCGCTTGGTTCTTCGCGGGCTTGACGCGTCGAAGAACTGGGCGCTTCGAGGCAGACGGCGAGAGCTGAGACGCACACGGCGCAGCGCAGAAAAGGCAGGAGCCGAGGCGCCTTTGTTTTCCCTGCCGCGATCCGGCAAAAACGTCTAGCTGTGTATCAGCAGTCGTCGAAGGGTTTCCGTTTGCGCGTGGCTCTGTTTTCAGATATTCTTCTGCAAGTACAACGACCCCGTCTACGTGAAAATCGAGAAGCTGGACATTCTCGTGCGTCTCGTCTCAGACAAAAACATTGACCAGGTGCGACCTTCCCCGTCTTGGTCCGTTTCCCAGTTTTCGTGGCAGGCGCCGTTCTGCCTCGCCGACAACGCGCTCTTGTCCTTCCTCGTTGCATGCGACTCACAGGCCCCCTCACTCACCTTGCCTTCCGTAGTCCGCCACCCCGAGACGAACCACACGTACAAACACATGCATCATGTGCATATATATGTATATATATAGATATATACATTCGTGTTTGTATTTCGATATGCATACCACTCATTTAGAAACTTGGAAAAAAGAGAGATCTCTTCGTGCAGCTGCATCTCCACGTGTCTATGCTCTTCTCCATCGCTTTCTGCATGTGGAGATATGGAGTGTTCCGTGTCATTTTCTTCCGCGGTCGCTTTCGCTTGGCATTGAAGAAAGACCTTTGCGTTCTTTGTTTAGGTTTTGAACGAGTTGAAGGAGTACGCGACAGAAGTCGACGTGGATTTTGTGAGGAAGGCAGTGCGCTGCATTGGGCGGTGTGCCATCAAGCTCGACTGCGCAGCAGAGAGGTGCGTGGCCGTTCTCCTCGATCTGATTCAAACCAAGGTCAACTACGTGGTCCAAGAGGCAATTGTTGCCATCAAAGACATCTTCAGGTAAGCTTCTACCCGCCCCCCTCCCGCAGCCAGAGATCTTTCCATCGAACTCATCATCTCTTCGGCCCCGGCCGTCGTGCAGGGTTCTCTCTTACACAGTCGCTCGCAGCCTGCCGTCTCTTCAGGCGTGTGTCTGCCTCGGACGGTCGCGGCTTTCCACGAAGGGCGCTCGTCTGTCTTCGAGAGGTTTTCTCGCAGCCTGCCAGTCCTGTCTTCGGCCGGTCGCTTGACGCCGTCCCCGGTCTTCGCGAGTCTCTCTACAGTCGAGTGTCTCTGTCCCGAGACGCGCCTGCGCCATGCCTCTTTGCCTGCGCGCGATTGCTTCTCCAGGAAATACCCCAACCAGTACGAGTCGATGATTTCCACTCTCTGCGAAAACCTCGAGACGCTGGACGAACCCGCAGCGAAGGCCTCCATGGTCTGGATCGTCGGTAGGCATGCTGTGTGGGACTGCGCTCTCGTCTCGTGTCCTTCGGCCTCTTTTTCTCGCGTTTCGAGTTTTCTCTTTTATGTTCTTGTTCGTGAAAGAGCGAGAGGCAGACCGCCGCGCCGCCACCGCCACCGAGCGTCTTTTGTCGCAAGATGTCCCCTCTCACTGTCCCCGTGTCTTCTCTCCGTCTCAGTCTTCTTCGTCACCTTCGAGTCGGCAAGAGCCTCTGATAGCGAAACAGGAAGAACCTCGCAAGCTCCTACGACCTCAAATAATATGCAACGGAACTTGCGGTTGACGTTCTTTTCGGGTGTACAGGGGAATACGTGGACCGCATCGACAACGCAGATGAGTTGCTGGAGACGTTTTTGGAGACTTTCCACGACGAGCCGTCAGTTGTGCAGCTGCAGCTGTTGACGGCGACTGTGAAACTCTTTTTGAAGAAGCCGGCGCACACGCAGGATTTGGTGACCAAAGTCCTCAAGATGGCAACGGAAGAAACGTACAATCCAGATTTGCGCGATCGCGGTAAGTTCGGCGCCACGTCTTTCCGGCAGTTCTCTTCGCGGTCCTTGCCTGCTTTCTCGACCTTTGTGAGAGTCTCTGTGGTTTTCGCTTGACGGTGTGCAGCCTACATTTACTGGCGAATGCTGGCTCGAAATCCAGAAGCTGCTAAGAAGGTTGTTTTCGCGCCAAAACCACCCATCAATGTAGACGCAGATGCCCTCGACTACAGAACGCTCGACAGACTGATCGGTAAGGAAGCGCGCGAGTGGCCGATGCTTCGATGCTGCCTCGAAAGCATGCACGGCGAAGGCGTCGACGGCCGAAAAACGATTCCGAAGTGCAGGGGGTGTGGTCTCTGGGAGTTCCTCGAGTGACGATCGCAGAAGAAGGCTGTTTTCCGTTTCCCTCTGGAAGCACGGGGGAGTTTCGGCGCGCGCTGCTTTCGGTTCCTCATTCTGTTTCGCTCTCTCGGTTCACTGGGAGCTGTTACCCCACACAAAACCACGTGCCGGTCCATCTTCTTTTGCGTACACTCGCGGCGCGCGCTCAGTGTGTTTCTGTTAAGCGCTCGGCAGATTGGGGTTTCCCCGTTTCTCTCTGGGCTCCGGCGGTTGCGTTCTCCCCTCTGGAAGTCGTTCGCGTGCCTTCGCCTGACCGCAAGGCACGGAACAGCCGGGGCAGACTGGACTGCAAGACGCCCCAACGCCGGCGAAGCTTTGTGTTTTCTGTCTCAGGAAACATTTCCCTTCTCTCTTCGGTTTACCACAAAGCCCCCGAGACGTTTGTCGCGCGGGTGGTTCGCCCCGCAGACGCTCAGCCCAAGGAGGTTGGCGGCTCCAGCTCGGACGGTGAATCCACAGACACTCGAGTCGAGCGGGTCAAGGAGAGCATGAAGAAGCAGCACTACTCGAGCGACGAGAAGGAAGGCGAGAGCTCGGATGCCAGCAGCGAGGAGTCAGAAAGGTACGAAAAGAGAAGTGAGAAACGCGAGGTGGGGACAGAAGCGGGAGGAGTTAATGGTGGAACAGGATGCATCGGCGGGTGGGGGACGAGGCACCAGAGAAGCGGAACCTCCGGCAGCGAGAGGACGAGTCGAAGAAAAGGAGAGAGGACGACCGTTCCTGGAAAACGGCGTCTCTTTGCGAATGCGTCTCTTCTGTTTCGGGTTCGCGCGATTCGTCCGGGCGAGGTCGCGGGTCTTTTGTGGCCAGAGGAAGACGGCGTGGCGCCAGCAAACACGTCTCCTGTTTCGATTCTCACGAAGCATGCATCCACCCCTTCTCTGCCTTCTCTGCATGCGCCGCGTTTTTTCCCTCTTGTCTCGCAGCGACT
This sequence comes from Neospora caninum Liverpool, assembly GCF_000208865.1. Classification (NCBI taxonomy): domain Eukaryota; phylum Apicomplexa; class Conoidasida; order Eucoccidiorida; family Sarcocystidae; genus Neospora; species Neospora caninum. Next base: position 1,285,086 of record NC_018392.1, read on the forward strand.
CGGAGGGCCCAACCGATCTTCTCGGTTTGAATGATGAAGCTGCGCCGAGGAAGAAGGGAACGAAAGAAAGCAACAACGATCTCTTTGATGTAAGCCCCGAGCCTGAGTTTCTCTGTGGATGTGCCTTTGGCGTGTCTTTTTTTTCGGTGCCTGTTTTCGCCATCTTCGGTCCCGCTGTGTCCTCTGGTCTTCTTGCCTGTGCCTTCCGCTTCCCTCTCTGACTCCTCTCTCTGTCTTGCTTCTCCTTCGTTATTGGCGCATGCTTCGCACCGTGCTTTCTGGCGTCTCCCTTTTCTCTGGCGCACAGCTGTCGTTTTCGTCGGCGACTTCGGCAGGCGTCGCAAAGACGGTCGTCCTCGCCGCCGACCGTCCAGGCAACCAAGGCAGGGTGGGTTTGCAAGTCTCCGCAGCGCTCACGAGGGATCAAGGTGAGAAACAACTTGAGCGTGGCAGATCGTGTCTCTCCCTGTATGGATGCTTTCGAGATTTCTCGCCAGTCAGACACGGACGAGTCTTTGCTATGCGGGTTCCCCGCCCCCGTCACGTTTTCTCTGTGTCCGGGTCTCATGTGCCTTTCTTGTCGCGTTGCCGATTTTCTCGCGACGTGGCAGTCCATTGGGCCGCGCCGTTCCAGCGAGAGCGTCTCGGCAGGCGTTCTGACGCACTTCTTGCACCCTCACCGGCGTTGCGCCCCTCTTTTCAACATTTCGCCTTTCTTCTCTCTCGTTGCTTTTACCTTCTCTTCCATATATCTGTGGTCGCGCTTCGTTCTCTCTCGGTTTCTCCCTCCGTCGCTCGCCGTGCGTCTCTTCCTCTCGACTGCGTCTCTCTTCTTTCGCTGCCTCCTTCCTCGCTCGCCGTACGTCTTCCCGTCGTCCCCGTCATCGCTTTCTCGGGGAGTCTCTGTCTTGCGTCTTTCGCAGGCCAGATCCACATCCATCTGTCTTTCTTGAACAAGAGTGCGATGCCGCTCAGTGGATGGGCCATGCAGTTCAACCGAAACTCGTTCGGGTTGGCACCAGCAGGAAATCTGCAAGCGGCTGACCTCCTTCCCGGACAGTCCGCAGAGGCGACGGTTCCGGTCGCGTCTGGACAACTGAATTCGAACACGGCTCCGGAACAGCCTCTCTCTCTCCAAGTAGGAAACAGGATCTTTCTTGGATGCCGTGCTCTGCGGATCGGGTCTTCGTCTCTCCGGGCCGCGCTCTTTCGAAACGCTGCGCCGGCTCCACACAGGGGGTCGGGCCTTGGGGATACGCTCACACACAAGGCGAAGAGGGAGAGACGCCCGCGAATCGTCTCCGTCCCTGGACGGGGTCGGTGTTTTGGACGTGTGCTGGACGGGGGTGGTTGGAACACGGGGGCGTGTTTGTTCCGGGGCCGAGACACAGAGTTTGGATTCCGTCTCTTTTCACGCGCGTTTCCAGGTCGCTGTGAAGACGAATCTGGACATCTTCTGCTTCGTCGTTCCCTTCGACTTGAGCGTCGTGCTCCAGGAGAACTGTCCGACCGACAAGGAAGCCTTCCGTCAAAAATGGCAAGCGATCGGAGAGGCCAGGCAGGTACGGAGACTGCCGCCGCTAAAGGGTCGGCGAGGGTCTGGCGACAAGACGAACAAAGGCGAAAAAAAAACGAAACGTCTTCTCGACCGCGCACAAGAAGGCGCGCCAAGAAAACTGAGCGGTGGAGAGCGCAGCCGGCTTCTCGGGAATGCAGAGGGCGTTGCCTTTGAAAAGTTGGAGAGGGCCGAAAAGGAGGTTGAACGTCCCAGCGACGGCGAACGCAGCACGAGCTGAAACGCCTCAGTTTTTTCGCCGTTTGCGAGCCGGGAAGAAATACAGAGGAGGAAGCCTTCTCGGGGTCGCGACTTGGGTTCTGAAAGCATGCGTTCGCGACAGCCGCATGCGACTCCCTCGCGTTCCCACCGACGGAGACACCCTACGCGCGGCAGACCCAGTTGACTGGCGGCCTTTGTTCAGAAATCCCTTCTCTGCGAGGCAGAATGTGGAAGAGCGGTGCGGGGTTTCAAGCTCGGAACTGCAACGCACAGTGCACACAGAAAGCCCTCCACCCGAACGGAAAACCTGTACAGCCAGCGTTCTCTGGGTGTTGCTATATATATATATATATACCTAAATATAAATAAATAAATATATACATATAGATGTGGGTGGCCCATCGTGTGCCAGTCGTGGCGTGAAAAGGGTTTTTTATCGGGATCTAGTGAATTTTTTGCATGCATGTACGACCGCGCTTGCGACACTGTGTCTTTTTGTGCGAAGATGTACCACCAAAGGCGGGCACGTGTTTGAAGGACAGAATGTGTTCTCCTACCTCCGACAGGCATTTTTACAGTCTGTGGATAGGTTGGGTTTCACATGAGAGTTGGGTTTGAGCCTGGAGGCAGCTCTCGGATGCTGTGTAGCGCTGCCGCGCTTTCTGGAAGGCAGTTGACGTATGTCGAGGCCGGGCGCCCCGAGAAAGAAGAGGGCTTTGATTTGACATAAGAGAGCTTTGATTTTTTTTCAGAGCGCGTTGGTGGCGGCGGCTCCCAGCAACCAGAGTCCGGAAGAAGTGACGAAGCAGATGGAGGCGGCAAACATCAGCCTGGTCGCGCAACGCAGTGCAGACACTTTCGTAAGAGAATCGGCTTTCTAGCAAGCACACATGTTCCGTCGATGTCGTCCCCACCTTGGCATGAACCCGCGTGTATCAATCGACCGATCGCTCTCTATATGAATATATATCTATAGATAAATTTATATAAACGTATGTATGTATGAATATGTGTATGTATGGACACATGATTATATGCATTTGGTTAGCTCCTTCGCATGTTTGATAATGGATATTTTTTGTCGGCCATGTGACTGTGCTTCGAACGCGAGCTTCAGATGCAGGAGCTAGTCCGGCGTTCGCCTGTTTGGGTGTATGGCGTGATCGCGGGGTGTCCTTGTCTGCTGCGTGTGAAACAGTTTTTTCGTTCGTTTCTGCACCGTGTGATTCACCCGGGATTTGCGTCGCCCCTTGTCGGGCCTCTCCGGAACTCTTTCCTGAGTTCCAAGAAACGCGTGCCATGGCTCGGCATCCGACATTTCCTTTTCCGTTGCAGGATGCGCTCTACTTCGCTGCGACGACAACCAACAACCTCGGGGTGCTCGCGGAGGTATCACTCCAGCGGAACGGCAACGCAGTAAAACTCGTCACGCGAAGCGAGGCCGCAGCCTTGGTAAGCCGCCGGGGCCAGGCTCTGTGTTCGTGTCTGTGAGCGGTTTTGCTTCAAGTCGCACCCCCAGCGCCGTGCTTGCCTTTTTGGGATACCGCGAACCGCTTTTGCACGAGGCATGAAGACAAGGCGCCGTCGCAAGCCACGGAATACAGATCCGGAAACACCAGTGGGGATTGCCATCGTATGTATCAATATATATATATATATATATATATATACATGTAGGCATATATGCATGCATATATCCTTACATGTAGGTGTGTGCGGATCAGACGTAGAGCCTGTGGACTGATGCCCCCGTGCGTGTTTTGTCATGTGAGCAGTGAATGGCCTCAGTCCGGGAGCACTGGAGATGGATGGGGATCTCTTGTTTGCGACATTTGTTTTTGGGAGGTAGTGCGAGGAAAACCACCGGGAGCCGCCCGAAAAACTCCGCGAGCCATGGTTTTGGCAAAAAACAGGCACTTTCCACGCGTCGGTCTCTGCCCGTGTACGTACAGCGGAAAGGGTTCGGTTTTTTGTCGCAGATGTTTGTGTGTTTTTTCCGTTTGCTGCCTCCATGTCAGATTCCGCTTTTCAACACCACGATTTGCACGGCTCTCCGGCTGACGCCGCGGGCATGAGGAGGTTCGTGGCTAACGACCGAACCACAACGGGAGTCTCGATGTTGACGCCTTGCGGACCGCTGCTCACATACGCGTATACAAGCACGTGGAAATTCATTACCCATGCATATATGGCGGCACTTTTTTTGCGCACCTCCTTGTGAAATACCTTGCTCTTCTTTCGCTGAATCTATATTGCGTTTATGGTCTGAGTCTCGAAAAACGATGTTTCGTTCGGGGTAGAGACGGTCTGCCTGGTTGTTTTGTTTTTTTTCCCTGCCGCGCGCCGTCGTTCTCGGCTTCGTGGCGCCTGATCCTCCAGTTGGGGGAGTGTCTCACGGGTTTCTAACTTTCTTTTGGGCTTCTGAAACCTCTCGTCTCTTTTCGGCTGTCGCGTGAAAATCGCAAACCATCGCCGGCGCGTCTCCTCTTGCATCCGTTTCGCGCCCGCTCGTTGATCGCGTCCACCAGCAGCCTCGTGGTGACGCGGATTCACGCGTGGCACACAAGTCTAGGCACACGAAGGAGCATCCAAATTATAGCTCAGAGTAAACCTTAAGCTCGCACTCTCGTGGTGCACGCTGTCTACCAAGTTCGATACAAGTTAAAGCTGCTGCCAACGAACGTCATGTTCCGGCTTCCCGCGAACGTCCACGCTGTCTGCACAATTTGAGGGGGATCCCCTGTCGCAAATCGCTGTACTCTAGACAGTATATATATATATATATATACATATATATATCTAATCCAGATGGAGCCACGGGAGGTTCGGCGTATACATGTAGGTCTGTACAATTATGAAGCGACCGGACGGAAGAAAAGCAAAGCTGTTTTTCGACGTGGCGTATCTGCGCGCGTAGGAGAAATCAGCTTTGCGCTGTCACTGTCGTTGCTGTCGTGCAACTGTCTAGCGTTTTTTGCAAGCTGGCCGCTTAACAGTTCCTTGTTCAAGCGAGGCAAACGGCCTTCTGTGCTCCCTTCTCGGAAAGCGCAAACCGCTAGTCTGTTTCAGAGCTTGGCCTTACGTCAGCTCAACACGCGCACCGTAACGAGAAACGTGGTTTTAACTGGTCGATCAGCCTTGCAGGGTTTTAATATATTGAGGCGGAACAGACTTCTCAGAAGCTGCCATTTTCTCCGGAAGAGTCACCCTTCAAGAGAAGAGAAAGTCTCTTCGCCTTTGAGAACTATGTTCTTCAAGACGTCTGTCTAGCGAGCGCTGCCACCAAGCGTGTTTCTAGTACATCTACTTGATCTCGCCACTGTATCCGTTTACCAGACGATGCTGTCCCAGAATCCAGGGTTGCGCTTCTTCGCCAGCTCAACACGCGCACCGTAACGAGAAACGTGGTTTTAACTGGTCGATCAGCCTTGCAGGGTTTTAATATATTGAGGCGGAACAGACCTCTCAGAAGCTGCCATTTTCTCCGGAAGAGTCACCCTTCAAGAGAAGAAAAAGTCTCTTCGCCTTTGAGAACTATGTTCTTCAAGACGTCTGTCCAGCGAGCACTGCCACCAAGCGTGTTTCTAGTATATCTACTTGATCTCGCCACTGTATCCGTTTACCAGACGATGCTGTCCCAGAATCCAGGGTTGCGCTTCTTCGCAGTTTACCCCCTAACAAGGCTTACCATGAGAGCCCGATGAACTCTTAAAGCAAATCTTTTAGTCGGAACAGCCACATATCGCCGTCCTGGTTTTGCTACGGCAGAAGCCTCCCCCCTCAGATCTCTCGGCATGGTTGCTCGATTGTTGGACTCAGCTAACGGCCGTTCTCAGATACAGTAATCCTTAGGGCCCTGGGGCACCTGCCTTTTCTCTGTGGAACGGGCGCTTCTTTTCACCAGCCACAGTTCTCTGCAGTGTATGCTAATCTGATGGGATGCTGTAACAGGCCTGACACGCGGTGTTTTGCTCATTTATTTCCCCCATGTAGCAGTTTGCTTGTCACTTAGCGTTGTCCACCTGACCGGTGTTGGTGGCTTGGTTGCCAGCGCAAGAGCTCCCAACCCCTACAACAAAAGAGAAACGAGTAAGGACACCACGTTGAGTTGACGGTAATGGGTATGGGCCATTCAACGGACAGATTGCACCGTATTCTTTCAGTCTCGTGGGCACTGTGTATTTGGTTCAAAACAGAAAGGACAGCGGTAAATCGGACCGTAATCTATTGGTCTCCAGGACCTTCCGTATTTGGTTCAAAACATAACAGACACCGATAGTTTGCCTTTCTCCTGAGACGCAACAGATCGCAGTAGATGACTGGATGAACGGGCTGCGGAACAAAATTCTCTAGATCTTGCGGCTCCATCACTTGCAGTTTGCGGTATTTGAGGGCCTCCCCGGCTTACTCCAAAAGCGACATTTGAGCCTCTTGCCACATCCCATCAAAATTGAAATTGAAGGAAACGGTGTCAGCAGACGTGGAGTGTTTTCGCCAGTGGCACCGGCCTCGCCTCACGGCTTCGTCATGCCTTTTTTGTCACAGGCTCTTCACCAGTTCGTGATACAAGATTGCAGCACGAATCGGAAAGAAGCGACGGAAGCAGCGGTATCCAATGGCTGGGACATGGAAATAAAGTGGAACGGCTCTATCGTTTACTGGGTTTTTTCCGCCAGTGTCATAGAGGCACGACGAAAGCAAAACGGCTGAGCGTTAGATTCGCCGAGCTCTGCTTTTCACAGTGGAGCCGGAAGAAGAGAAACCCTACGCTTTGAATCCTACTTGTTTACTGACGAGTCCTTTCTAATGTTTCTGCTTCGAGGACTCTCGTTCATATTATGTCACTTCTGCAATTTACGCCTCGCTGTTTGTGGACGGGTTCTAAGCTCGCTGATGGGTTCCTGGTGGCCTATTTGGCGACAAGGTAAACGAGCACAAGTTCACGAATTTCAACATGCGCCTGATAATGATGTATACTGTAGAGACCACCTGCCTCGAGAGAAGTTCTAAAGAGAAAGAGAGGCTATGACAGGGACAAGCATTGAGTCTTCGCAGATACCAGTGCAGACGAAGACGGTCGCAAGATCAGGTGCGTGCAGCACCAGGGGCTCTCCCGTCTCCTGGCAGTGTCCCAAGACTGGGAAAAGAAATTGCAAACATCGCTCAAGAAGAAAACAGAGTCGCCCGTAGGCTGTTGGAAAATAAATCCGCAGACTGTCGGTCGCCTGTATGCCTTTCCTTTGCGCGACTCTCGGGATCTGCCTCCCCGGCTTCTTCGCTGTATCCTCTAAAAATGTGCCGAATGTGCACTGCTAGTTCTTTTATGGGCCCTCAAGGTAGCCGCTGCTGTGTCGGACGCCTATATGCAGGAAGAGTCAGCAGGCCTGGGAACAAGTTCCAGGATGCCTTGCTGGGACAACGCGGTTTTCCACTCTATTTGGCTGGTTTTCCTGACGTTCATCCTTCGCCGCTTCTTCCATCGAAAAAAAAAGTGGGTAGCAAGGACCAGAACTGACCCCTGGTTTCGTGGCACATCGCGTCCCGTGGCCCCAGAGACCCGTGGCGCACAGGATCCAGAGGAGCGAGTCTCCTCGCGGGTTCCGATCGCCTCGCGCCCCTGCCATCGGCGAGGACTTCCGCCGGTTAAGAGGCCGTTGAAAACCCGTGGAGCGCCGCGCGGACGTGTCGCACAACGCGCCTCGCTTGTGTGTGACACATTTGGGAGTGTATGTGTTGTATCCGCGTGGTTCCGTTTGTGTTTGCTGAAAATAGAAAATCGAGCCTGCTCGAGGGATTGCTCGTTCTCGTCTCTTTTTTCACCAGGAACGGGCGAGTGCTCAGTGCCAGGTTGCGAAAAGAAGTTCCCTGGTCGGTCCCCGCGGAAACGGGATGCCACAGAGCGCACGCCTCTCCCTGGCCTGGTAAGACCAACTCGCGCATTTCCTCAGGGGTTTTCCCGGTGACGCGCGTAACACACAGAGCTGTCACCAGGTCGCCTCTTGTTTTTCGCGAGGTTCACCGCTCCTCTTGCAACAATGCGAGCACAGCTGACGCTCGAATAAAGCCAGTTGCTCATTTTCTCCGGAAAATGCTCATGCCGGCGAACCCGTTTCCTCGGCAAAACTGCCCAAAGGCTCTGCCCCCAATGCCCGGTCAGGCCGTGTAACCGTCGCCAGTCTCCCTCAAGCGGCGTGTGTTCGCTCCCCAGTCGTTTCCCGCTCGTAAGGATTGGAGGAGCGAACGTGCGCAGCCTGAATAATTTTTGACCCTCTGTGTGCTCCCTAGAGAGAGCGGCGACGTTTCGGTGACTTCCAAAGAGAACTCGTGGGAATTTGCGGAGCGCTGAACAAGGAAATCTGGGAAGAACGTCCAAGCTCGGTCCCGGTCTGCTGCCCACCGGTGTCTCCCCTCAGTCGCGCAGCGGAGCCGAGAGGCCAACCCGGTGCACACGGAGGGACGAGCAGAAAGCACACACTTCCGCTCAAAAGACCCCAGTGGGATTTTTTCCCTTCTCGGTTACTCGAGGAAACGGTTCTTCCGACTTGATACACGACACGATGGGTACGTCCTCCAGAAACGGTGGTTGCCGTCTGTCTCAGTTGGGAGGAACCATGTTTTCGGGTGTAACGTAGGATACCTCAAACTCCACCCCGCTTGTACGTTTTTCTTTGTACGTTGAACCATGCGTACGCTGTGTTTTGGAGGTTTTCGAAAGACTGCGGGCAGATGGGGAAAGGGGGGCAACGCGCGAAAAGCGTTTTGCGTCCATTCGAAGACGGAAGGAATTGAAGTAGCCGACGTTCGCCATTCCCACTATGCGGGCGACCACAAGATGTACCCGACCCGCACATCAGGGGAACTCAAATCTGGGGAAACCGAGCTGAGAACAGTCCCAAGAAACGACAGTGAAAGAGTCAAAAGGTGGACAAAATTGTGTACACGCTTTGATCGAATCTTCACACACTGTTTCCGTCTGCCGGCTAGTGGCAAGCGATCAGTCAACCCTGTGGTAGTCGGTTTGGTACCAGCAGCGGCGAAGAGAGATTCTGAGCGTGTTTCTTTAACGCTTTCGTCCAGCTTGGCTCTTTTCTGAAAGTTGGTTTCTCGCGTTTTCAGCCGTTTTGGACTCGTGACGGGGCCGCGCTTACCGCCGGTGTCCGTGAAACGGGTAACTGACATCGATGTAAAATGCCAGTGGGTTTGAGTGACTTCGAAGTCCACTGTACATACGCTGCGGTATAAAACCGCGTACCTCCTGAGGCGTACTTCTCTACGTGGGCACGCACTGTTCACCGTTCACCCAATCTGTAGCGTTCTTTTTAAGCTGTGTATCCGGCTCTATCGTCAGTCGCTCGCTTCTTGCACGGTGAGGTTAGGGTGTAGAAAGAGTTCTGATTTTCATCGTCTTGAGTTCCGTGTACGTGTATTCCTTCAGGAGACCTCGATAGCAATCTGGAGGAAAGCCTCAGGCGGCTGATCATCGGCACGCGGTTCCCAGATCAAGAGCAGTGCGGCTCTTCGATGCCGAGCGACTTCACGCCCGCACCTCCGCGCCTGTTCGACAATGCCCCTGGGCCATGCAACGCGTACTTCCCTGCTCCGGGAAACCCGCCTCTGCCGGATCGGGTGTCGCCAAAAAATGCAGTTCCGCCGCAGCCTCCTCCCACGAACCACGGCTCTTTTCCACGCATTCCAGAGCCACCTTTCGGGGATTTTTTCTCAGGCTTACCGTCGTTCCCTTCCGACTTGACGGCGCTCTGCGTAGGTGCCGGGCACCACGTGCTCTCAGCGCCTTCGGCTCCGCCCAAGCACGACTGCGATGGCTCAAGTGTTGGCCGCTGTGAACCCGCAGAGAGTGCCGGCGACAAACACAGCGTAGACCGCACTCGGCTGCCTTCTCTGAAGAAGGGTAGCGACCGGCCTCGGAGCAACGGGGCATACCCAGCCTCTGCGCCTGACAGCCGCCAGCACGCGTACCTCCCCGAACAGAAGGCGCCGACGGAGGGGAGTCCTACGGCGTCATGTTCCTCCAAATCGCAGCCTGCTCCTCCGCCCTCTGCGATGCTCAACAATTCGGGTGCGACGCGAACACCTGGTCCGCCGCCTTCGTTAGCGCTGCCCCCAGAAATCATGAACAGTGGGAGAGACGCGTGCGTCCTGGTGACGCTGCCGCTGTGCTTGCCTTACGGGAAGATCCTTAATGTCTGTGGAGAGTCGGAGACAAGCTGTTGCAAGCGAAACTACTACTGCATCAGTCCGAAGCTGAACTACGCCGCGTGGAAACTCTTTGCACACTCCGGCGGCATCTGCGATACGTACGCAGCTGCGCTGCACGTGGAAGTCGCCATCATCCACGTGCCCGAACCCCTTCTTCCTCAAGTCGCCGACCTCTTCATGAAGCACGCCGCGCAAGCAGACTTCCACTTCGACAGCCCTCTCCAACTCAAGTGCGGGAATCTTCAGGAGAGACCGGCACCCGTCAGGGCGGGAGGAAAAGTCCTGACTCTCGAGTGCTTCTTCGGCGACGTAAGTTTTGCATGCTCTCTGCGACCCTGGAGGATCGACAGGATGAGGGGTGGACGACTGCGTAATTTTGTCTTACCAAAGACATCTGCTAGCCACGAGGCGCGGGGCAGATCTAAAGCGACAGTGGGTGCGGCGCTTCCAATAAACGGCCCCTTAGCGGCGGCTCTGGGACACCCAGCGCGCCGTGCGGGACCGGCATTGGAGCGTTACTGGCGCAGAAAGAGGCACATTGGATCGGCCTGTAAAAACGTGCAGATGTGGTGAAAGACACAGGAATCGAGTTCCGGCGTTGAACGCCATCCCAGAGAGGAGAGGATCGGTACAGACCCGCTCCGCCTGGAGAGGCTCTGCCATCGTGCGATGCGGCGATGGCAGGAGTTGTGAGAAGGCTTTCTCGCGTCCGCAAGGCGCCTCTGAAGTGGGCGACGCCGATTGGGGGAGGCGCGAGCGAGTCATGTGTCGTCGCATGAGCTGTGTGTGTTCTCAGCAACAAGAGCGAAAGAAGCTGGCCGCCATTGAACACTTTCTTAGCTGCTTCCGAACCGAGCTGGAATACCTCATATCTGCGCACCGGCCTCACCGATCCGGTCGTAAGTGGCAATCACGCAACTGGGGGGGCCAAGTTCACAGAGACTACAAAAAGCAAAAAGCGGGGACTTACCGGCTGTATCCACTCCACTCCGCCGCGAGCTCCGAGTTGTGATCCCGTGCTCTCTCACGTGCAAGGGGGTCCGATGCTGCTCTTTCGAGGCAGTGCGGTGAGATACACTTCTGGGTCAGTGGCGTCCGTTCCACTCCCCTTCCCCGGATCTACGAGTTTATGATGCTTCCTCTCGGCCGGACCTGTGTGTTGGGCACAAAAAAATTCTGTGGTGTGCATGCCGCGCCCGCCACATCGGATGGCACTCTGTTCCTCTGCGTGGAACCTGTCACTGCTCCGCCGCTGGAAGCGACCAAAAATCGTGTCCACACGCGTCACGGTGGGCGCTTCACTCGCCTGTCGTTTGCTGTCTGTTGTCCACTCTGGGGATCTTCAGACTCCGGAAGGAAACCGAACATTTGGCGACTTTCCAGAAACCAGCCAGGTTGGCGAAACGGCGGCCATCACCGGGGACCGCGACTCGATGTGACAGTCCGAGCTTTCCAGCAGCAAGGGTCGCAGCCTGCGACTGCGGGGAGCGGAATCCAAGAAGCAAATGGGCTCGTTGCTGATGTGTGCGCGAGCGAAATCCGATTGGTAACGACGCGGAGTTACGGCCAGCTTACCACCAAGGTACGTGGCTGTTGCCACTGTATTCGCATGCTTGAGAGACGCTCAACTGGCTGGGGTCCTAAGGTGGGAGTCTCGAATCTGTAGGCGCGTCACAGCTGAGTTGGATGCGCTGCGCAGCTGCTGGGGTCAAACGCGGTGGCCGTGCCGGCCTGACGATTCCGAGCGCAGAGAACCGCGCGGCAACACGGGCGAAGTGCACAGGTGTGCGGGCGTGGATATGGCATGTGTTTTCTTGCCTTCTGTCTGTTCCTTCAGGCAGATCCGCGATTCGCTGAGAGCAAAGTTGGGACGCGCTGCCTTCTCCGAGCTCAGCGGACCACCGGATCGAAGACCGGGTTCACAGTGCCGTGTCGGAAAGTGTTTGCGCCCCAACAAGTGCCTGAAGTTTTGCCTCTCGTCTTCCGGCCAGGTTCGCTGATCAGTCAAGAGCAGCAGCGAGCCTGCGTGGAGTGGGAAGTGACGCATCGCATGGAAAAAGAAGCCGTCGCGCCACGGCGTGCGGACCCGCCTTCGGCTCCGCTGTCTTCACTGCCAGCGGGAAAGGCGCACCACTCCGGCGCCCCAGGCGCGGGACTGTCTCTGCCTGCAGTGTCTCTCCCCGGCCTCAGCATTGAAGGCGACCTGGGAAGTGTGCGCGGCTGCGAGGACTCGGACGTGTGTCTCAGCCTGTACGGGCGAAGCCCCGCTGGAGACTCCAGCAGCACCCGGGAAAGCGGCGGAAGTTTGTCCCCGCCAGCTAGCCACGGCCGGGAAGGCAGCACGCCAGGCAGTTCCAAGCAATCTGACCCGCCCGTCACGTTGCTGAGTCGCCTTGGCTATGTGCCGTGGAGAGGCGGAGACCTCGGATCTGAGAGCCGAGTCGTTGCGCCCCACGATTTGGCGAAAGATGACCTTCTCTTGAACGCCTCAGCGGACTCAGCTGCTGCACAGGCTTTGGACCTCGGCGCCTGGCCGGCCCCGGCTGCGTCGACGGCGCTGCCCAGGAGCGCGGAGCAGAGCGGCAACTTCCCGACCCCCGACGGGGCTCGCTTGCCTGTCCAGTCCCAGGATTTGTGGGTCTTTCTGCCCGCGTTGCTCGACGCGCTGCGAGCAGGACGAGACGTGGGTCGCGAGGCGGGCGTGCCGGAAGCCGAGAAGGATTTGGGAGTCGGCGGCGACGAGAGAAGGGAAGACTGGAGCGGACGCGGGCGGCATCGCGGCTCTGTTGGGTCTTGCCACTCGCAAGGCAGCACAGGGATGGGAGCCCTGTCGGATCGGAGCGCTGCCTCGGCGTTTCCCTACGTCTTCGACGGGTTTGGTCCCGCCGCGCGGTCTGTGGGAATGGAGATGCAGAGTGGAATGGTCCCAGGTTCTCAGGCCGTGCCGCCGCGCCGTGACGTTTTTTCGTCCTCTCACGACGCGTTGAACGAGTTCTTGCTGTCGCTGACTTCAACGCCCTCTTCAGCGGATTCGCATTCGTGACCCTGGAAGAGCGTAGAAGGGGACTTGGACTTCTCTCTTTACGCAAAGGTGCCCAGTTCACCTTCTGGGGCGCCTACGTCTCTCGCCATTGCTGTACCTCTGTACATAAAGACTCATGTCTGAACATATCTGTGTAACCATGCATGCATGCGGGCCTGATATAGACGGGAAGGCGGTCGCTCGATAGCGAGCGTCTTGCATCTGAGAACCCAGTGCGAGGATTGGCGAGATTAGGGACTGCAGAGCTTTTCCTTTTCATACTGCCGATGCCAATGCGACAACAGTCAGCGCTGTCGATCATGTGTACGCCAAGGGAATTTCGGCGGCGCTTTCGGGATTTTCTGAGGGACGTACAACTGGGCATGGAAGTCGTGCACGAACGCGCGTGCCGGCTGCGAGTCTCTGCTCTTCCCTTCTCTGCGAGAGGGGCAAAAAACTGGGCAAGGTTGGTGAGGCGGCGAGAGAAGCCCATTCCAGTTTTTTTGTGTCCATCAAGGAGGAACCTCACAGCCGCAAGGAGGGGACCCAGTTGTTTCCTTACGGACTTCTACGATATGTCTTTGCGCAGACCAGGGAAAGGCGGACAGAGGAGTGAGGGTGACTGGAGAGACACTTGCGGATGCGCGTGGCCGGGGGAACACCTGTGCGAGGGTCGGGGACGAGCCTTCCCTCGCTGACTCGCCGTTTCTCAGAATCCGCAAACAAATTTTTTGCTCAGCAAGGGCGCGTCAATGGTTTGCGTGAGGGAGTTTCCGTTTTCAAACGTGCAGAGGAGAAAAGGGCCGTCTGGGGAAAGGCAGGAGTAGACACTGTTTCCCCGTTTCCAGTCGGACCTGGTGGCTGATAGACGTCTTGGCAGGGAGAGTCGTCAGTTCAGCAGGGTCAAACGCAGTTCTCTCGCGGAGTTCCTCTTTTCGCCGGAACACCTCTGTACTCCGCAGCCAAAGGCTGTGCACATTGCATCCGCCCCCGCCCCACGCTGCATCAGAAACGTCGCCGAAACTGCCACGCGGGTGTTTGCCGTGCGGTCCCCTCGCTTGCCGTTTTTCAGCGCGTCCCTACACCTGGCGTTTGCCCGCACGGTGCCCTGCTGGAAGCGCCGGTATTTCTGGACCGGCTTCTGAGCAGCGGAAAACGTCTGCTGTGTGCAAACGCAACCTACTGGACAAGGGGAGTGATCAAGTGCTGATGAGAAAAGCCGGCATGTTGTTCGGGGAAGGTGTGCACGGGCGTAGTGCTCTGTAGCTTCTGATGAGCGACTATTTTTTAAGCGGTGCGTGGCAAGGCAGTTGTGCAAGACGTGCTGTCTGAAGGTTTCTGGCGCGGACGCGCTCGGATGGCGGGGACCCAAAAACCCGAGCGGTGACCGCTCGACAAGTGAGCCTATAGACGCTGTTTGGTTTTCTCGTGCTCGGGCGGGAATGCGTGACGCGAGTGTGTTTTCCGCTGCTTGCGGAAGGACAGGACATTAGCTCATTTGCCGTCTCCGTCGTGGCAGAAACCGTTTCTTCCTCCCCAGCAAGGCGCTGCGTTCCGCACTGCATGCAAGGAGGAGCGGGTTCTTCTCGGGGTGTTCGAACCCAGGAACGACGTCTAGCTAGCGCCAAAACGACACGGGATTCGGAGGTGGACAGCTAGTGGAAAGACGATGGGGATGACGGGCGTGAAATGCCTTTTGCGCCGTGGGTTCTTTGGTGGACGTTAGGCTTGTGGTACGCGCAAAGACGCGCGAGAAAAAGTGACAAAAGTGCGGAGGGGAAGAGGCGGTGCGGCTCTGTTGTGGTCCTCAAAAAGCGACGCCGCCTCGAGGTGACGCGTGCAAGCTTCATGCCGCTTTTGGTATTTTTTCCACTGTTTCAGCGGTATATCTACGTAATGCTCTCTAGCTGGGCCGGGGAAGACTCCGGCTGCTTCCCGAAATGGGGATGTCTTGGAATCGTAATTCCTGTAGTTGCGAAGGATATTTGTGTTTCAGCGGGTCTCTGCAAGTGATGAGAGCACACGCGGCAGGGGAACCCGGTGTGCATGAGTATCGCCACGGGAGAGAATGTAGGGACGAAGGGAGCCGGCGCACAATTGAAAATGAACAGGTTGTGTCGTCTCGGTTCTACCCCGCGCACACTTGCTTCAAGTCGGGGTCAAATGGTCTTTGTCACGTCATTGTTGAAGTCATTCGTTGTCACTGAAGGAAAGTCGTGCCCAAACCGTTGTTTTGGATTTGTATTTTTCTAAACCCGCGCGGGCGTGTCCTGCGGAAAGACGCGAGTTCCGAGCGGGCGAGGGCGGCCGTTGGGCAATGTGGCAGCGCTCGCGGTTGCCTTTCGCGACTTCCCAGGGGGGGTTGTGCTCCCGAGGCTGGGGCTCGCGACTGCACAGCGCCCAGAGGTTCTGGTTCGCGTTCAGCTCGGATTCGCTCGTGGGTGTACCCTCGCCAAACACGAAGGCTCACAGGGTTCAAGGGCGCTGCTGGCAAGCGGTTGAAAGATTGCCTTGTGTTCAACGCCCAAAGCTGAGTCGCGTCAGGAAAGCGTGTCTGACAGCCTCTACGAAACGTGCGGGGCTTTGAAGCTGGAGCCTTCATCGCGGCGGTATGGAGTGGAGGCGAGAAGGAGTGGCGAGGCAGGCGGGTCGGGGATGCTTTGAATTCGTGGTGACAGTTGAGACTGGTCGCTTCAGAGTTCCGTTTCGTAGATACACCGGGAGGAGCCGAAGGAAACCGTGGCAACGCGAGTCCATCCTTGCTCAAAATGTGGTGAGATCCAGGGGGGCGTTCCTGTCGACGGCATCACGTTTGATCTGTGCGTTGAAAACCGTACATCAGACGCACGCGGTCGGTTCTTCACCACAGGACAGGAACGGAATTCAGTCTGCGTGGACGAGCCCCAACTGTCGAGAGGTGCCTGCGCGGTTGCCGTCTCCATTTGAGGCAAAAAGAAGCGAGGGGATTGCGCAAGGAGGCGGCCAGACATGTTTCCGAGGCATGGCAGCGGTGCGATGACAGCGAGCCGTCCAGACAAAAAGAGGCGGCACAGGGACAAAGGGAGTTGAGAGGGAAAACGTGAAGAGCTCGTCTTCAACAGCCATTCAGCAGGTTTCGTCAGAGACATCTACGGGGTCTTAAGTGTTTGTGGCGAGCGATGCGTCGACCCGTTGTTCGACGTCGGGCATTTCAACAGACGGGGGCCCAGCCTCGGGTGCGCCACGCAAAATCATGAAATCTCTGTTTCAGTTGTATGTTGCATTCACGCTGTGGTCGTGTTCGTTGTTCTTGGGGATATCGGGAGTTCGATGCTACGGACTGAGCCGGAATAGCCAAGCGATTTCCAGCTCTTGTGTGCTACACGAAACCTTCCACACACTTTCTGAAGGTCGCGTGCTTCGCGAAAAGTTTTCCTTGATCCTGTCCGGTGTGTGTGGCACAGAGTTCGTCGGCGCGAATTCGTTTCGTCCGTCGAGCTCGGTGTCATTCTTCTTGTTTCTCGCTCTCCAGCTTTATTCGCCCCGTTGCCGGACGGCAGCTGCGTTTGCAGATGCCGTTATGCTGTGCGAGGCGCCGGTAATGCAATTCCAGTGGAGAGCTACGCTTTGCGCGTGCGAAGTGTGCATGTCGACACTCGTCAGCAGAACAGCGCGAGTTGATTTTGCCACTCTCTCCGGGGTTCTGCAAAGTAGAGGACGTATTTTTTAGACAGGCTTCCTGTTTGTTCATATTTCTCGGCTGCTCATCCACTTTCTGTATGCGTGCCCAGGCCATGCGCGCGGCTGCGCATGCATGTATATCTGTCCATCTCTTCGAGTGCAGATTTGTGTATGTCGGATTCTGTATGTGTTTCTTTGCGTGGGAGGCCGGTGGAGTTTTGTGTCAGGGAGGGGAGGCAACAGTGTGCCGCGTGGGGCCGTACCAGGCGGAGTCGGAAAACGTTGCTGTGTCGTGCATGTGTTTTCTTCGCAGGACTGGTGTTGATTAGATCGGTGCACACACCGGTGGCGAGTCAGGTCTGACTCTCGTGTGTTGTCTGTTCCTGGGGAAGCTCGGGGAGTTGTCTTTCGTTACGGGTTGTGTTCCGTGACGTGCAAGCATCCAAACAACGGGCAATTTTGATTTCGTAGCCTAGGATGCGAGAACCTGTTCCGCGGAAGCGACCTGCGGCGCTGAGACCGTGCGAGCAGAAGAAAGCGGTTCGGTTGCTGCGCAAAGTGTAACAGGAAGTCGTGTTCCTTTGTTACGGGGAAAGCATTTGATGCCCCTAACTCGGAGACCCAGCTTGGTGTAAACATTTTCTACTCCACTGCGTACGCGCCGGAGCACTGCCTGCTGTAGAGGATCGCGTGACGTGGAAGGTGAATCCCCTTACCTTGCAGAGAAACGCACACGCAAATTGCTATACGCGACCGCGTGGAGCACAATCGCACGAGTCGCAGCACTAGATGGCACGAAGTTTCTATTCCCGCTCTCGGCACAGGATTTCTGCATTTTTTTCTCTTTAACAGTTGCCAGTCCACAGGGGCATGCATGCGAAGTCCGCTGGGACAGACCGAGGAAACCGCTCGCCGGAAGGACAGACGCTTTCGGCCGAGCGCCGCAGCTGACGGACAGGTGGGAAGGCTAGGGCGTTTGTGTCGCCTCAGTTCGGCTGTCCGGTTAGGGCACGCTCCGCGCAGTCCACGCAAGGTTATTAACTGATCTGTGTAGATGGCATCGACTTCGCAGAACGTGATGCCTGCCAACTGAATTGCGCTCTTGCATCGCCTTCAGAGAAGACGTGACTGGAAGGTGTGCGCAGTTCACGTCTCGCGCTACGTCTTTACACTGTCAACGTCGACTGGCCAATTCAGTGTGAGCAGCGTTTTTTCGATTCGACACCAAACACGCACGCAGCCTTTGGGCCCGTCAAGGCCACCATGAGAAGCGCCGCTTTCGTTTTTAACCTCTCGTGCGATTTGTACCCCGACGCTTCGCTTGCCGGCAGAGAAGGAAGACTTGCAAAGCTCCTAGTGCCTCCCAGCAAGTCAGAGGGCAGGCAGCATGGCACGGCGCGAGCGTAGATGACATTCCGTCCGACGGCAGAGAAGAGCTACGGAAAGACAGAGCCTTTCTTACACTACGGGGAATGCCGTCTCCGAGAGCTTAGGGGCGACGACTCCATGAGCAGGCGCATTGTGTGCATTCCTCTGAACAGACACTAGACAGGGAGAGGCGTTCCGCTCCCCCCGAGGCACGAAACACGGAGACGAGCAACTGCGTAAGATTCGCGGCCGCGTCTTGCCTTGACAGAAAGGAGCCTCGAATAGGGCAGCAGGCTGCGATACCATTCGCGTGAGGGACAACTGTGAGAATGCACTCAGAGGCATTACGGAAGGAAGGGGATAGGAAACCGCTGGAGGACTCCCAGTCTCCAAAACCAATCCCGAACCACCTCGTCCTGTTTGCACACTGTGGAGGCGGCGCGCACGAGTCACGGCTCTGAGCTGTGAATGGAGTTGGGAAATTTTTTCCTCGTATTTTTTCTGCAGGAGATGGAGCTGTTCGTTTCTCTTGCGGAGGGCGCGCATCTCCTCTGCAATGAAAGCTACTTTGGACCCGACGCTCCTGCCTAGCCCTGTCGCGTCCCATAGCGCGCCTTTGGGTCGGCAGTGGTCGATGCCTCCTGCCTGTGCTGATACAGCCCCTCTGTGTGCGTTATCAAGGCTGCTTTCCGTCCCACCTGGCAGCAGTGATAAAGCGGGGCACGTGCCTTCGTTGGTTGGCCCGGCGCCGCTGTAGAGCGTCGATGCAGACGTTAGAGGAGAAGCCTCGACGGAGTCCCTCCTACCTGCCGACGCATCCAGAGGAAAAAGAGTCATGCTAGGAAACGCACAGGCTATAGATCGAGGCTCCGACTTCTCTATTTTCTCGCGCGGAACTACCTGCGTGGGGCACTCGATGTCTGTAGCAGCTCCTAGTGTCTGTTCTTGATTCAAGAAGTCCAAACGTCGGTCGGCTCCAGAGGGCAGATTCGCTGAGCCGACTCGAACGGCCTGTGGCGCCAAGGCTAGCTCTGTGCAGCCACACCAGCCTTCCTGGACAGCACTTCGCGTGCCTACTCGCTCGCGCTCGAAAGCCGCCTTCCTCCCGGCAGCCTGGATCGCAGAAGGCACATCGTCCTGGAAGGCCTCTCGGGAACGTCCCATTTCATGCATCCCGGGGAGACGCGGCTCCACCAGAACGGGGGCTTCCAACACTCTTGTAGGATGTCGGTACGCAGCGGCGGTAGCCGCTAGTTCACAGGTTCGCAATGCAGTCCGGAAATCGGGATCTCCTGCGGGCCCTCTACGCGCTCCGTATTCCTTCCTCAACTCTCGCTCAACGAGTCTCTGGTTCAGAAACTGGGAACCTCGGCGCAGTGCAAGACATCGCGCAGCGGGGCGAGTCTCCCCTGTATTTCGGCTGCTGCGTAAGCTGGCGGCATGCATCTGGACAGATCCCCCCAAGCGTGCGATCGAGTTGCCGAACACTGTTCGTTCGGTCGTTTCCAACAGCAGTCGAGCCTCTTCCGCGGATCCGACTGCTTCGTGCGCAGCACCTTTCGCTCTTAAAGGTTGGCCGTTTCCCGCCTGCGCTTTCGACAAAGACGAGCAGACGGGACCGGGAGAAGCCGTCTCGCGAAGAGCCGAAACCAGAAGGCCCGCGACGTCGTGCGAGGACGAAGGCGCCTCGCCGTCCGCGCAGCCTTCGTTGGGGAAAAGAGACTCATCTTTTTCGACTTGGAGCATCTCCCGCGCTGCCGTCGCACAGGGGAGGTGAGTCTCTGGTCTTGTGCCGAGCTTCGCCGAAGCAGGCGTCGACCCTGGACTTTGCCGTTCCTTGACAAGGCACGCAGGTATGCCTGCATGCACTTCTTGGCTGTCACTGTAGGGCGACATAGGCAGTGATGGAACAAGGCCGCGGAAAGTCGACGAACGTGAGGAGCATTCGGCGGCCTCTAACCTGGACAAGGACTGCGTGCAGTGCCCTTGGGGGATGCTTGCCTCATCGCTTGCGGAACCCCTTGAACTGCTTTCTGGAAAAGCGATTGTTGAGCCTGAGCTGGAGACCACTTTGTTCCCTGGGAATTTTTCGACAGCACGTGGAAACAAGCGGGGAGGAACTTTGACGGCGGGCTCCTCTCCCGTTCGTTGTTCGCCCCAGGGGGTGGTGCACGATTTCGTTGCCTCTTCCGTTGGTCCCGGCTCGGGGTGAGACGGTGTCGCCTCACGTTCAATGACTTGTTCCAGCCGCTGCTGGGTTACCTGCACGCGCAGACTGAATTGCGCATCTTTCCACGCTTTGAACCGCTCGTTTTCTTGTCCCCGCCCGCCGCTGGAGAGGCCGCGCCTTCGCGGATGGGTCTGATCCCCTTTCCCCGGCTGTATGAGCTGCGAAGCTTTCAACTCCGGGGAGAGGCACGCATCCGGCCACGAGATGAAGCGAACGAACGCAGGCGCAGAGCAGGCTGAGAGCGGCCGCGCTCTGCAGGGGTTGTCACAGCGTGCGGGCCCTCCCGTCTTACGCGAATTTTCTGTCTCACGATGCCAGTCAGCTACGACACAAGGCTGGGATGTCGCTGACGACGGAGCAGCAACGGCACGGGGTGAATCGTCGCTTCGCCGATGCCAGGTCTGAGAGGAAATCGTAGGAGTTCCGTCTTCATGAGACCGAAAAGAATCCGATGAAGCCCCGTCTGTCGCAGCAGGAAGGCCGTGGGTTTTCAGGTTCTCTTGCCTGAGAACGTCACGGGTAGGTTGGAATGAAGAGGCATCCACGGCAGAGTCAGCTTCGCTTCTACTGGGGGATCGACATGGGGAACGGCCGAGCGTCTGGCTGAGCAAAGCGCAAGGAAGAGGACCGGGCGACCGTGTCAAGGGCACAAACAGACTGAGTTCCTCCGAGAGAACAGGGATGTTGGCGCACGCCAGTTCGCCGACTGCCGACGCTTCGCATGAGCTCGACGATAGGTTTTCCATCGAGGAGGAACGCCGCGGCAGTCCGGTTGTCACAGCCGTGGGGGCTGGGGAGCACCGACGGAGGTGCGTTTCAGCCTCCAGCCCAGGAGACGAGGACAGAGCCGCAGAGGAAACGGAGGCAGATACGAAGGAGACGGAAGTTGACATCGCAGGTGGAGATATAGGTGCCCCGCGTCTTCCCACGGGGCCAGGAGACGTGAAGTCACCGTGTGGACTGGGATTAACAGACGGACTCGTCGGTAGCAAGAAAGGGGAGGACACGGCGTCGTCAGGCCGGGGGATCGGTCGAGAAGGGGGGACGGGCTCTTGCGCACATGCATCTGGACTGACGCCATGCGCGGAGCACGGGGAGACACAGAGAGAAGACTGAATGCAGGCGTGAACGCGTGACATCAGAACTTTCGGCGAGTTGGCCTGACTGGGCCGGGACACGTCGCACGAGGCGGGGGAGTGCGGAGACGGAAACACAGGACTAGAGGCTGAAGCCAACGACGCAGGTGACCTTGCGCATTGTCGAACACGACAACCCGGCAGTTGTCCAGAGTTCGTCAATGCGGCGCAACTCCGTGGGGTATCCTGTGGAGCATGTGCATCACGTTCAGGGGACGTTGAAGCGCGGTGTCCCGGATGCGAAGTCCGAGTCGAGGGTCGTGCCGCGATGGCCTGACTATCTCTCCGCTTTTCGAGATCTTTCTCTAACCCGAGCGTCTCTTCCGCCTCTTGCGGCGTGCTTGCGGCCAGAGAGCGTGCCTGCGGGGAGGCAGGCGGCAAACATTTCTCCCGTACGAACTCGCCGCCAGGAACCATTTGAGTGGTACCGCTGCTGCTCTCCTGGCGTCGGTCTCTGGCCGTCCCATCCACAGTTTTCGTTCGAGAAACTGCCGTGGCAGGCAAGCACTGGCCTAGGCAGATGTCGCTCGCCTCTCTGAAATTGGACTGGACAAAAACCTGCTCAGGTGGTTCGGGAGGGCCGTCGTGCTGGTCACGTCTCACTGCGGCGTCGAGATGGCATTCACGGAGAAGAGGGGCGGAGCGGCTGTCGATCTCGCCGTAGCGGCTCGCCGGACTGCAGGGGGTCTGGCGCTCTCGGGGACGGAAGAACGAACTGGAGGCGCCTTCAAAAAATGCAGAGCTGCTGGCGTCTCTCCGCTGTGACGCATTGCAGGCCTCGGCTTCGTGCTGTTGCGTGCTCGACTGAAGTGGCCTGTGACTGGCAGCCGGGCCGATTCGCGGTTGATCCTTTTCCAGAACATGTGCTCCTTGGGGATACGGCCACAAACGCGTTTGATCGACTACGTGGCGGCTTACAACGCTCCGCCGTTCGGGAGTCGCGCGGAAGTTGGCAGACTGCGCTGCCTGTTCTAAGGAAGTGTAGTCTGAAGGTGAGGAGGAAAAAGATTGAAGTTGAGCGGTGACTGGGGAGGCAACGTAGCTTTCCTCAGAACCAGTGCACTGCACGTGATTCCTATGCGCCTCGCTTTTGTGGAAACGCGCTGGCCACGAAGACAGCCGACATAACTGCTCCTCGAAAGTGCTCTGTGAACCAAGACGAAACGGAAAATTCAAACGGTTCTGTGAAGCGGGCATACAAGCAAATGCAGATGCAGGGCGGGAAGTGACGCGATCGGCAACACCGACAGGGAACGTGCCGTTTGGAGAGTGTTTGATGGCATCAGACGAATTAAAGCCAACGCAGGCGAGAGGTGGAGCGGCTCTAGGAACTCGGTAAAGACAAGGCGGTTCTGGATGTGGGCGCAGAAAAGACCCCATAGACCCTGGGTGGTGACAACTCGAATGCAGAGGCAAGATTTGTTGGCGCCTGAAAAGCGCCCTGGAACAAGGACGGTACGTCACTGGATCAGACGCTCCGGAGACCGTGGCCGCCCGACGAGAACTTGTTCCTCCTACCAGCAGGCGCCTCTCTCCCGCCTGTCTCTGAGTTCCAGTCAGCCTGCTGTGGGTTGTAGTGTAACTGGAGCCTACTACGGAAGACAGGAAAGGAAGTTTCTGCCTCACGATCCAGAAACATGACGGATCGCTCGGCGGTAAACGAAAAAACGCCGGAATCGCTCTTGGGGATTCACGCGTGAGCGACGCGGACTTAGAAGGGACAGGAGGGAAGGTCACCGAAGTTCGTATCCCAACGTGTTGAGATCGAACTGCGGCGGGCGGCGGTTTTTCAGCATGCTTTGCAGGCATTGCTTCTGCGTCAGCCATCGCTGGCGGCATCTTGCCTACGGAGACAACGCTCAATGAGGACCCCCCCTTGAGAGGCATCCGGGGATGTCAGAAGAGGAAAACTGAAAGGCAGCGTTGTCTGTTGGTGTCGTCTCGGATCTGCGTTGGCGCACAAGCCCCTATGAAAGCAACTCGTCTCGTTCGCTGCGCAGGCGCAATGCGTATTCCGAGAGATGGATCGATGTCATGACACGCTTCAGTTTTCGTCAGAAGGGGAGCCCACACTTCACATCACACACCAGGAGAGACCGTGCAATGTCTCCGGCGGCATGCTGGCTCCGGGATGTGATGTGGCATGACGCACACGCGCCATCGAGTCGCACTTTTACATAACTTGATTCGCTTGACCCTCCAGTTTACAGGGCGTCTTTACAGAAGCAGCACGCCCTCAGAGCAGTCGTTGGATTTCCTGGGGAGTTGGCCACTGCGAAAGCGAACCACAAAGCGGGAAACATGACAGGGAATGGCATAGACTGGTGTGCCACTACGGGTTTTGAGAGATACGCCGTACAGAACCCGACAGCTATTGTATACACCGTGACCCACTTCTGGCGGAAAATCGCCGCTGGGTAAAGCAGAGAAAACTATCTGCATTACCAGTCTCACTTTTGTAGAACGTCAATGTCATGAAGCAAGGAGCATGGAAATCGTCGCATCATCTGACTTGCTTTCCAGCAACATCATTTGAGGCATTTCGCCCGCAAACGAGTGGCCTCGCGGGAGCCTTCCCAGCGGCTTCTGCCAGCTTACCAGCCGCGAGTGACTGGTGGGAGTAGGCTGTTCAATTTGTTATTTGCTAAGAGGCCGTTCTGAGATGGGAAGCTGTCTCCGGAAAACACGAAACTGAGATTCTCACGAATCCACTAGTTTCGTCAACGGGGCTTTTCTCCTGCGCTTAACAGCCCCACAGAATCTCGACTGACCTACATCGAGTTAGACCGCGCCGATATGGAGACAAAATTCGCAGCAGCTTTCGTAAACAGGAAGCAATCCGTCAGCACAGTGGCGCTTCTGGATCAATGGCATCGGATACTGGCGTCCGAATCCTCTTGTGACGTATGTGCACACGGGGAGACCCGGACCGCCTTTCTCCAATATCATATTTAGATATTTGGTGTGCCCAGAGTTCGCTGAGATTGTAGCGTATACATGTTTCTGGGCCACCAAACAGCACAGAGAAGGGGCTTTTGCAATGTGCTGTCAGCTCTGCATTAGCTGCTCTCGACACAGAAACTGCAGACGAAGGTCTCTGCGCAAATCCGAACAGCGGTCACCTGTGGTTTTGACTTCCGAGACCGTCCTATTTGAGCACGCTTCTGGCTTCGACACGGTACTCGTTATCCAGACCGGTAGAGTACGGGTCAGCACCGATTTGCCAAAGTGTTTGTCATTTCCTATCATCAGTTACGGTTACATCAGAGACGTGCTTGCCACCCTAACATGCCGCGCTATGACACCGAAGAAGCCGTGCCACCTGGGGCAGAATTAATGGCTTGGTAGCTTCACACAGAGCTGGGGTTTAGACTCAGTGAAAAGATATTCCATTTCTGACGATAAGATCGAAATAAGCAGTTATATAAGTCTCCTCCTTTGACAGCCACAACTACAGAAAGCTTGTCCCGGTAATGTTGTTCTTGAGGTGAGGAGGCCTCACGAAGTTCTCTAGAGGCCTGATCCTGTAGCAAATGCCTAGCAACACAGATGTACCTTTCCAGAGATCTCCTTCAAGTAAGTAAGAGCAAACCCGAGATCCTATTCTTAAGGAAATACCGAGTTCTTGCCGTCCTCAGTTTTAGAACAGACACGTTACACCGGTAAACGATGACGTTTCGAGCGTGCAAGACGTTCGCGAAAACAGTGTAGCACCATTATGAACTTAAATGACAAAGTGGCCTTCAGCAGGCGCGATGGGCGGGACGAAACCACCAGACGATCACAAAAGGTCCCCTAAAGGAAGGCAGACAACCAGCCGAATAGTGCAAAGTGAATGAAACTTGCGGTACGCAGACGTTGCGACACGCCAAAATACCAGTACGTTGCGGAGAGCTCTCTAGACAGCGCCATTGCCTCGTTTGTGCCAACCGAACAACATGACCCAACTGGCGTTGCAGCGAAGGCGCACCGCTCTCTACAAACGTCCTTAATCCATTCATCCGCCCGGCATGACGGTGATGCCAAGTATGGTATTAAACTATCGCAGACCAACATACAGCGTACTACCGGTGCAGCTTACAGTACGAAATCACGCTCGCAAACTATCCCATGCAAACTCTGGCAACAGCAGAGATTCAGTCGAAATTCGCGTTCGGCTTCGGCATACTGTCACTGAACGCGAAGCACGATGCTGCTGGCCGTTGACGGCCGAAATTTCTGTATCTCGCGAACGTTCCGCTCGATCAGAGTTGCCCCCCGTTGTCGATGTCCATACATGTCACTACACAACAGCAAAACAAGTTGGAAAACTGGTATCGCGACGGAAGGAATATCTACAGAAGACCGTAGTTTTTCGACAGGAGCGTTTCCACTGCCCCCAAAAGCAGCGCTGTGACAGCGCAACGTAGCCACTTCGCGTCGTGACCAATCGTTTCCACAGACAAGCTGCCAGTAGACACCTCCCAACAATCGCCACTTCGACGTGGTTTTCGGCCCCAGCTGGCCAGGTGGCTTCCAATTCAGTTGTTTCCTCCCTACTACATCCGCACGCAACACTGCCAGCCGACCCTTTTTACCGTTAGTACTAAAGCCCCGTCTGTTTCTGAAAACAAGGCTGTGTTTGCCGCTAGTGCGGATTTCCTGCGCAACAAAGGTTCGTTCGGATTCGGCAAAAGTCGTTCGAATTGCCCTGATCTCTACCTGATCCCGCGAGCTCTCCGATCGGGCGGCAACTCGCGATCGCGTGTCTCACTGATCGCTTGACGCGACCACGATGTGCTTGCGAAGATCAGTTTCTGTGTTAACCGGTGACACTCTCAGTTTCGCAATGCGCATCAATTGTAGAGCTGATGAGGACGAGTCAGCTCCGAAAGCACGGTTATATCTTCTTGCCAACAACGAGAACCTGCCACTTAGGCCGCTAACTTCGGCAGTCCGGCGGAGAGGGGCGGGTTCCGCTTCCCCCCCCTTTTAGGAATTTGCCTTCCACCGACTCGACTCAAGCTCTACAAAAAAGTCGCTATCCTCTGCCGAATGCAACTGCTGACGAGACTCTCAATATACAGAAAGGCGAATGCAGTGTTCCGCAGCTTCGTCGCGGTGTCGGGTGTGCAGCTCTCGCTCGTGCCCGTTTTCATCTATGCGAGAAACTGTGCGCACGCATGCTTCGCCGCTGGTCGCGATCCCTTAACAAGGGAGAGTCAGCGCCACTGGCCATCTTATTCCAGTCTGTGCACCTCAAAAACTTTCCATTAGGAAGGAACTTTCAGAGATGTCCACCTCCACGTGCCCAGCTTCCTCTTTTTGCTCCTGCCATCCTTTGACTCCGTGCCACGTTTCTCGCGTCCGCGTTGCCGACCACGAGCCGTTTTGTGGCTAAGTGCTTGCTAGTCGTTTTCCGATCGCCAGACTCGAAAAGTGTGTCAGCCCCAGCTGTGCTCCTCCGTCCATCTTTGCCGCTGTTCGTGTCGAAGGCTTTTCCCTCTCGGGTGCGCCTTTCTAGGTTTTTTCTCTGCTTTTCTTTGCGCTGCGTTCAGCCCCGGACTCACCTGTCGAAAACCACGTCCGAACTGGAAGCAGCGGTTCTTCGCCTGCTGCACAGGACGCCCCCTTGTGCTTGCACCCAGTTACGGAGTTTCCAGGACGCCGTTCCTTTACAGTTGCGTCCGATTTCCCCCTTCCTTTTTTAACTTGTCAACTTCTGTCTGCGTTTCCCGTTCGCGAGCGAGAAAACAGCTCTCTTGACACGACCCCCTCGAAATGCGTAATGCATCGAGGCAGGATATATCCGTGAATGTGTAAACTAGAGTTATTAAACAATTGCGACTGACTGCCTGCTGTACATACACACCAACAACACGGCCTGCTGCTTCGTCGCTTCCGTTTGGTCAAGAATCAGAAGCGGACACCGCATCTTCTGTCCGTTTTTTTTGCTCTCCGTTGAAAAACGTTTCGTGTCTCCTGCACACCGCCGCCGCTTCAAAGCCGGATCTACAGTGGGCATCGCTACTCGTTTCTTGCTCTTTCCACTGCTGACCTTCGGTTCCGGTGCATCTTTCTCACCTGTGCTTTCAAGCTGGGTCGTTCGCCGCGTCTTCGAGACTTTTCCGGCGTTAAAGAATCTTTTTAGCGCGTTCTTTCCGCCTTTCTTTGGTTCTTTTGCCTTCGGAACCTCCGAAGTGCTTGAGAGCATGCACGCGTTTTGAGTCCCTGCCGTAGTCCTCCTTTCCACGTGATCGCGCGACGGTGCCATTCACATTCCACAGCCATGGCGTATCCAAGTGGCAAAGACACAGAGAAAGGTGAGCTGCCGCAGTGCGCTAGACCGTTTGCAGAGACAGGTGACCTTTCCATGAATGAATACCAAATGTATCTGCTCCATGCATATAGTCTTTTATCTCTGTTTCATTCGACCTGCCTATCTAGTTAAACGTACGTATGCAACATACTTTCTTGTACATGCATATAGATACAGAGATATTTATATATATATATATACTTGAATATGCGTATGTGCATCAATATTGTTGGAGGGAGAGCTAGGGTGCCTGCGGCCTCTTGTTGACTTGAAGAGGGGAGTCGGCTCAGGGCCTTGAGCTGTTGGTTTTTGTGCCGCGAATCGAACAGACATCCTTCCGCCATGTGAGACGTTTTGTGTTTCGGAGACGGGACAACACTGGGGAACCGTGGAGAAGCGAGCAGTTGCTGGGCTGCCATCTTCCCGACGCTCTCGAACGGATTTCTGGCTGTGTGGTCCCGTGTCCGTCGTGCCCACGTGTGCAAACGCTAGCACTTCGGCTCTAGCGTGCCGAGAACTGTCTCGCTGTCTGCCCCGTTCTGCGTGGGGTCTCTCCCCTGTCTTTTATCCAGTACCGCACACACAAAGGTCTATATATATGTATATATATGTATATGTATATATATGCCTCTTCCGTGTGAAACGGGACGAAACTTGCGGGGCGTGAGGTGCAAACCTTGGCCTCCTCTCTTCTCCCACGGCGGGCCGCTTGGCTGTTGCACGCTCTTCGGCTTGTCGCTTCGTGCCTTTGCGTAAACGCTTAGTGGACCAAGGTAGAGTCTTGGCGGTCCTCTCGGGCTTTGGCTCTCTGGGCGCCCGTCGACCGCCCGCTGTCGCTGTGCGCGATCCGAGACGCTGGCGGGAGTGTGTCCCTTGTCGTTTTGAGCGTTTTCTCGCTTTGCATGTGCTTTCTTCAGGCAGCATGCGCCGCGGGCGCTCGCTGCTGGTCGTGACGAATGACAACCAGTACACGCTGTCGAGCGCGCCGCCGGAGGTGCCGGAGCACATGCCGGTCCTCGCCGAGACAGCCCCGAGGATCCACGCCGGCGGCCCAAGGCCCGTGCGGCGCCTGTCGTTTCGCAAGGCGAGCTCGGTGACCGCGAACGCGAGCGAAATGCCGTGCGCGATGCGACTCGGCTCGTCCCTGGGCGGCGCCAGTCAGAGCTTCGCCCTCTACGGCTCCGTCTACGGCCCATCGCAGATCTCCAGAGACATGTCATCGAGCAGCTCCTTCCCTGTTCACCAGAGAGAACAGCGCGCGAGAACCCATCTCCACTCTGCTGACCTCTTTGATCGAGTGAGACGAACCAGCCAAGAGCAGAAGGGCAGAAACGAGACGGAACGCCGCACAAAAGCCAAAAGGCGACACAGAGGGAGAGCGAGAAGGGAGACACAGAGGGAGAGCGAGAAGGGAGACACAGAGGGCTGCGAGGTGCAAGGTCTCCGTGAACTCTGCGGTGTTTTTTGCGGTGGAGACTCGCCACGCTCGCTCGCTTTTGTCACGTGTCTCGACTCCGCGTGCCTGTGCATGCAGACGAGCCCGGTGCAGAAAGCCCGCCAGGCGTGGACTTGCACGTTGCCTACTGCCCTCGACGCAGAGACCCACACGCTGATTTCTGGTCCCGCGTTGGTGGACAAAGTGAAGGAGGCCTTCGAATCCGGGCCGCTGGCGCAGTCGCCTGAAGTCCAGAAGAAACTCGAGGCTCTCTTCCCAGCAACGTGGGGCTTTGAGTACACCGAGGTGGCCCAGGGCCCCGTTGACGCCGACGGTGCGAACAGCCGCTAGACTCGTGAAGCGTCCTTTGCGCGTCTCTCTTGCAAAACACTCGAAACGCGTCTCCCCTAAAAAGACTTCCAAACGCGGAGGATCCCGGTGGACGCCTTTTATCTATATGTCCATGGACGTCTTCCCATGCATGCACAGGAAATGTCTCCGTGAAGACGTGTGTCGATGTGGAAATGCAGACGGCGGAGGGATGGCAGAGCCACTAACATCGAGACATGCGTGGAAAATTGCGATCTGCCTTCAAAGGCCGTGGCGTTTCGCAGATTTTAGGCCGCAAAAACAAACGCTTCGCAGATGGACGTAGAAGACGCACAGGTTTTTTGTGGGGAGGGATCCGCCACGTGCTTTGTCTTTGATACCCCCTTACTACGCATGTACTCTCAATCGCCTTTTGTCAGGCACTTTGGATGCTGCGTTCTACCGTTTCTCTTGTTGGCCCCGTCTGCCCTTCGTTCTCGCGCTGTCCGCTGCGGGTGCCGTTCTTCCTGTGTAGCGCCTTTCCGCTCGCCTTGTCTGCTTTCGTGTCTCACGAGGCAGCGGTTGTCTGTCCACCCGTGCATGCGCTCCGTCTCCTTTCCGGCTTTTTGCTCCGCGCAGGTGGCGAAGCCGCAGGCCGCCAGCGCGTCGTGGCGCGGATCGGCATCATCTTGAGCGGCGGGCCGGCTCCTGGAGGGCACAACGTGATCGCCGGTTTGCACGACTTCGTGAAGAGTCGCCACCCCGACTCGGTCGTCTTTGGATTCATGGGAGGCCTGGACGGGGTCATGAACAAGAAATACAAGGTGAGGCCGCGAGAAGAGCCGACACGATCTTGCCCAGTGAACCTCTCTGCCTGCGAAAAGAGGGGGGAGCGGACGCTGTCCGCGAAAAGGTGGGGCGTGCCCAGGTTTCTTTTCCGGGGACACGGGCGCGGAGAGAGTCGCGGCCTTGGAATCCACCTGCGAATCCGCTTCCTCTGCATACGCTTCCTCTGCATGCGCTTCCTCTGCATGCGCTGCACGCACACAGGTCTTGACGGATGAGCTGATGAACCAGTATCGCAACCAGGGAGGCTTCGACATGCTCTGGTCTGGACGTGGGAAAGTGAACGGAGAGGAGGATCTCAAGAAGGCGAAGGAGGTAGGCGAAGGCGGAGGAGCGACGAATCGCGAATCCTGGAGCAGGGAAACACTCACAGAGCGACTGCGAAGGCGAATAGAGAGAGGCAAAGAAGAGTTGACGGTGGATGCACAAGAAGAGACAAGGGACGCACGTACGGGAAGAAATTTCGAGGGAGAAGAAGGGAGTCGAGACCACGATAGGGGGTGAGGTAGAGAGGCGTTTGTGGGCTGGGAAAAACCAGCTGTGTGTTTTGGTGGAACAGACGAGTATGACAGGATGACATGACATGCGCGCTGGCCCGATTCCGACCCGCAGATCTAGGGATACTCCATAGATCTGTTTTCGCGGTTCCTTTTAATCTTTGTTTGTGGTGTCATAAAACGCCACCTGCATGCCTTGCCGTCTACTCCTTGTCTCCGTGCTCTTTGTCATTCTCTTCTCGGCCTTCGTCTTCCATCTGGAGCTTTCTCCTCTCTTCTTCCTCGCTCTCCTCTTCCTCCCTCTCTCCCTTCCGCTCTCTCCTTTTCCTCTCTCTCTTCGTCTCTCTCCTCTTCGGTGACAGTCGGTTTTCTTCTCGGCTTTTCGTTCCGTGTTTGTTTCAGGTTTGCGAGAGCTTGGAGTTGCATGGCCTGGTTTTGGTTGGGGGCGATGGTTCGAATAGCAACGCTGCGCTTCTGGCCGAGTACTTCCAAGTTCATCTCCCCTCCTGCGCAGTCG
This sequence comes from Neospora caninum Liverpool, assembly GCF_000208865.1. Lineage (NCBI taxonomy): Eukaryota > Apicomplexa > Conoidasida > Eucoccidiorida > Sarcocystidae > Neospora > Neospora caninum. The sequence goes on from NC_018392.1 coordinate 1,316,398, forward strand.
TCGGCGTCCCCAAGACGATCGACGGAGATTTGAAGAGCCCCCTTATTGAGGCTTCTTTCGGATTCGACACAGCCGCCAAAACGTACTCGGAACTTATCGGCAACCTCTGCACCGATATCAACAGTTCCCAAGTAAATCGGGCGAGAGCCGCAGTGGCGAGAAGAAGAGAGAAACGAAAGACGGAGCGAAGATCTCTTTTGCGACGATATGTCACACCGAGGGAGGGCAATTTCTGAAAACCCACACATCTGACCGGGGCGTCCTGACAAGGGCTGACGTATTCAAATCGTGTGCATGCCCACGTTTCTACACAGAGAAATGTGTCTAGATTTAAAACATCTTTATGTGTAAATGCTTCTCTCTCTGTCTGCCGCTTTGTTGTAGCCTCTTTTGTACTCAAGTTCTTTTCGAACGACGGCTTTGTCCGTTCGACCGGGCCGAGAACGTTTTTATCACACGAAAGCTCTCGACGACCGTGACACAGCCGCGCGGGCCCCGGCTCGTCAGGTGGTATGTACACCCAACGACTCGTGGCGTGTTCGCTTTTTTTCCCTTTTGTGTTGCTCAGACGACTTACCACTTTGTGCGCGTGATGGGTCGGAGCGCCTCGCACCTCGTCCTCGAGTGTGCCATGCAGACGCGGCCAAATCTCGTCTTTATCGGCGAAGAAGTGGACGAAGCGAACCTGTGCCTGGCAGACATCGTGAAGCAGATCGCCGACCTCGTCGTCGACAGACTGCAAGCCGGGAAGCGATACGGCATCATTCTTCTCCCGGAAGGCCTGATCGAATTCATCCCCGAAATGAAAGTTCTCATCAAGGAACTCAACGAAGTGCTCAGCGCCAACGATGGCGTAAGACAAGCAACCCGAATTCACTGAAAAGAACTCAACATTTTCCCGCTCCGTACAGCCATCTATATCTTTACTTACAGATATATATATATATATATATATGTTTACATACAGATATATATATATATATATATATATATATATGCAGAGAGAGGTAGAGGGGACCCTCGCAGAGGGGTGTCGAACTTTGCGGATGTCCATGTGGAGTCAAGACCGTGGTGCGTGTAAGTATATCCTCATGCTTCTTGGTTTTTCATGGAAAAGCCGATTGCTCTTCCGCACCTTCACTGAGGAACAAGAACAGATTCCCCGCGAGACCGCGAATCGTGGGTGCGTCTCTATAGTCGCACAGACACCAATTTGGGAACACATGTACATATATATATGAATGCAATTTGCATACAGTTGCGCTTGTGCCCCAGTTGCATGTATACATATATATCAAGGTTTTCGTATGTGTATAGAGAGATTTATGTAGGTGCACCTCAATATGTATACATACACACGTATACATGCACATATATATATATATATATATATGT